>NC_087065.1:29882981-29982482 GCF_963678635.1 Symsagittifera roscoffensis | reverse complement strand
ATCTGCTTCGACGGGATTTTATGAATAGGATTTGAGAAATATTGTTGTTCTGAGCGAAAATTTAAATATCCGCTAATTTTTTTCCCATAAGTTATAATGGTTTACTTTTGCCAATTGGGCAAAGTTAAGATAAAAAACGCTCGATACATTTCTTGCAAATAACGTTTAGGTGGAGGTTTCTTGCGTTGCAAACTAAATTGAGGCATGCTTCTTAGTCTATTTAATACTTGTCATTAAGCAAAAATTATTTTGCATGTTTAACAACGTCTACTGTTCAAAATTTTTCGATAAAAATTTTTTGAAATTGTTTCCCAGTTAGATTGCTTTTAGAAAGCTTAGTTATAAAACAGATACTTTGCAATATCCTTGGTTTTATCTATTGAAACAAAATTTTGAAGAAAACGGAAAATTTATGCTTGATGTAGTTTTTTTATTCAGTCATTTTTAGCAATCGAAGGCATAGTTTTAAAGAAAAAAACACAAATTATTGAGGATATCGACTCCAAAATCAAATTAAAAAAGTTCCCTCGGATTATTTTTGCAGAGTTTAAGGAGTTTGAAAATTGCCAACGAGGTCTTATTTTGGAATAATTTAAGCGCGTTTTGAAGAACTAATTGATGATGACGAGAACGTAATATGTATGCGCGTCAAGATATTGTGCATAAAAAAATCGCTCCTAATTGAACTGAGGCCAGCTAATTGGTCGTCTTAATTTTAACTGTTTTTTTTTAACAGACTCAAATATTGACACTTTATTTTTATGTTGTCTAATTTGATATAAGCCTATAGGTTTTCCGTATTTAATTTCCCAAAAACTTTTAAATATAGATTTAGGGGCAGTTGGAGCATTCAGAGATCTGCCCTGATATACTAGCATACTTATTGCAGACATTATGAGGCCAACTGTGCCTTATGTGCATGTTAAACACATAACGCAACAGACAATAATCAGATTTGTCGCGGAAATCGCAATTTTGGTATTTTTTCTTGATCTTCTTCGCTGTTTTGGATTCCGCAAACAAATACCCAAAACAAGTTAATGCTCAAAATTTCTCCGAAAAGAGGCGGTTTTGCGGAATCCGCAATTTTACTTGCGAAATCCAGAACAGTTTGTGGACTCCACAAACAAATAATAGGAGATTTTTATACTTAATTTAAGCTGTTGCGGATTCAGCAACTGTACGCGGAATCCGCAAATTGTAAGTGGAATCCTCAAATTGTAAGTGGAATCCGCTTTTTGTTTGCGGATTCCGTTTACATATATGTATATGTCTAGTATAGCGTTTAAAATAATATCTTTTAATTTCTGGTCACCAGAAAAATCAATCTCAATTACTACATTGATCAACTACCATTTGAAATATCAATCGTTTGGTATCAATTCCTGTCAACCCAACCTCGATCTCAAATCCTCAAATCTTGTCAACTTTGATCTGAACTTCGATACCAATTACTGATGCAAAATTTAATACTGACCTAATTTTGCGATATGCTGTTGTATTTCCATACACTCTGAACCCAATGACTCCAATTGAACTTATTAGGTGTTGTGTTTCCAAAATACTAAAAGGTGATATATACCAATTTAGTTAAACAACGTTTTGAGATTTGTTCGTGGATTGCGCTGACAATGGTTAAGTCCTTGCCTTCCGCGTTGCTATAAAAAAAATTTCCAGCTCTCGCTTTTAATTATTCATATGCAAGTTCAGTAATGAACAAAATTATGAATCCCTTACAGTTTGCGGAATCCGCTTATATTTGCGGATTCCGCTTCCAAATTTTGCGGATTCCACTTACATTTGCGGATCCCACTTACATTTTGTGGAATCCACTTACAGTTGCGGAATCCACAAAAGCTAGCTATATTCGCTTGTTGCGGAATCCGCAGCAAAATATATTAGCCGACAAAGTTTACGTTACAGGTATTTTTCACGCGGAATCCACGGAAGTTTTGTAAGTGGAATCCAGAGACATTTTGGAACATGTCTAAAGGTTTGCCTAATGAATCCAGGGACATACAGACACAAAATTGTGCGCCTATCCAGTACACAGTTTGGCCTCGTAATGTATACAGTTTATTATGCATTTTCAAAGTTGCTGTGAAGAGGGCAAGATTCTGCAATAGGAAATAAATCTTTGCATCAACTATACTGCAATTTAAAATTTATAGTGATTTTATACTAAAAATTTTGATCATTCTGATAAATAACACTTAAAATACATTGTTCTCAATGCGTAAATAGAGTGAACCGGATTCTAAAATAAACTGATGCAGCTAGTTGTTCGAAGTATTATTTTACCATATGCTAGTTATGTCGCTCTGTACTGCATAAAGCGCGTTGAGGAGGATTTAAAAAACTCCATTTTTCGGTGTTTTAATATTTTAATTCCTCGACCCAGTTTTTCAAAAAAATTCACTTTGTAAAATTTGATCACTTTTTCGCACGGCTACGTTTTTTTGCAAATTAAAGTATCAAAGTACTTTAAATAATCTTTTGCAAGCAATTATCTTGTTCAAATTGGAAACAGAAATATGTTCTAACGGAGCCAGATATACCAAAAAAAGGTTTATTAATCATTTAAAGTCTTATGGAGAAACGTTTGCGAAAAAAAACTTTTTTTTTGAATTCTACGTGAAAGCACCTTTTCTTTATTTATCTTCCTCCTTGAGTCACTCTGCTATTGCAATCATTGCAGTAATGACTTGTTATTGGTTGATTTATTTGGCTGCTTTGCAGTTCCCTCCTTTGACTTAATTTGTAAGTTTGACATATGACAACTTACTTAAAACTAACTTTGATTATCTGAACTGTTAAGAAAACGTATCAGAGAAACAACTTTTTTAAATGCAAATTCTTTGTCATTTTTAAGTTCAAAAGTCTGTATGGGCAATTTTGAAAAGCATTCCGTTGTATCTTTACTAGGTGTTGGAAAACTAACTGCTGTAGAGCACTTTAGCCCCCAGACAATTTTAATCCTCCAAAATACAAAATAAACTGGCTGAGGAGCTTTAAATTTTAAAATTAGCTAGGGCTTTCTAATAACTTGAATTTTTAAGTGCAAAGGGAAATGTTTAGTTCGAACAAAAAAAAATACGTCCACATTTTTATGGAGTCTTATTGAAACATAAATGGTGCGACGCATTGTTACACATTTTGGTCCACCTTGGATACTAGTTTTTGTAATTTGATACATTTACTCGCGCAATACTTAAATAATATGACATTTTCTGTAATGTTAACGCTGTTTTGGTCCGGTTTTTGAAAAAAGACAGAGTATTTTGAGTTGGTTTTTTCTACTGACAAAATTCGTTTTCTTAACTAACTTTTTTGAGTCTTTTATATAATTTGTGTCCTGAGCGTTTGAAAGTTGCCAGTTTGGCCAATTGGAGATAATTATCACGCAAAATACTTTGTTTTCAATGCGTAAATAGTAATTTGAACTGGATCAAATGTTGTTCCAAAATAAACTGATGCAGTTAGTTGTTCGATTTATTAAGTTACCAAATGTTAATTATGCCTCTCTGTACTGTACATAGCGTGTGGAAGAGGAGTTAAAAAACTCCAATTTTTGAAATTTTAATTTTTAAATTCCTCGCCCCAGTTGTTCAAAAAGTTTTCACACGGTAAAAATTTGATCACTTTTTCGCACGGCTACGTTTTATTGCGAATTAATGAGTCAATTTTTTTTTGAATAACTTTTTGTGACGCGAATTTCAGTAAACACTTATCGGGTTGGGATAGAAAGAGCTCGCTTTGAATGTTTCGACCGCCCTTCAACTTTATGTTCCGACTTTCGATAAAGATTAAAGATTGCCATTTTTTGCCAATTTGGGACAATTAACGCGCGATATGTTTCGTGCTATTAACGCGTGAGCCGAAATTAAATCCGTCTTAGAAATCACTCCAGTTTGGTTGAAGAAAGCTCATTTGTCATAATTGATTCGTTACCAGGAGCGAATTTTATATGGCGTGTGGGAGGATGATTTTCACAAAAAATCTCAGATTCAAAAAAAATTTATTTTAATTTTATTACAATTAATTTTTTCAAGCTATCACTGCTCCATCGACCTTAAAAGGCAGTCGAAACAATCAGGGCCTCGCCCTGATACGAGCAGTCTTTTTGAAGTGGCGATTGGTTCAAGAAAAATGTGGTGAAATTTTTGGGTTTTTTAAAGTTACTTTTTCAATTTTTTCCGGCATCCAAGTTTCGAAAGCTAATTTAAAATAATTTTCAAGATGTAATTGGCAATAAAACGTGCCCGCGTGAAAAAAACGTGAAACGCACAAGTTTTTATTGCACATTTTTTCTTGTTTTTGTTCTGATTTTCGGAATTTTTGTGCTCGGGCTGGGTGCTCGGGGTGAGCACGGAATATTTGTGCTCGTGGTGGTTTTTTTTTCTTCAGACAAAAATTCGACTTTTTAAATCGCCATTTTTGACGGAGTTTTTGTAATATCAATCGGAGGTATTGTTGTCCTGAGCTTAAATTTGAAAAGATATTTTACCTGTGACAATTTTTTGTAATGTTATGGGGGTTTACAGATTGCCATTTCGGCCAGTTTGGGACAAATAACACGCGGTATATTTCGCGCTATTAACGCGTAAGCGGAGATTAAATTCGTTTTGGAAATTGTTCTAAATTTGTTGAAAGAAGCTTATTTGCCATAATTGGTTTGTTACTATGAGCGAAATCTATCACGATGTACTTTATAAGTCATAAAAATCACGAAAAATTTCAAATGAAAAAAAAATTGATTTTATTTGATTTTTTTGTGTTATTACTGCTCCATATACCTTAAAAGAGAGTCGAAACATTCAGGGCCTTGACCTGATACGAGCAGTCTTGTTTAAAATTATAAGTCGTAAGATCAACTTTTGAACAACTCTCTATGGCTCTTTGGTTCCCCCCCCCCTTTGGTTTTTTCCTAAAACCATTGTATGAAAGTCTATTTCAGGTTACTTTTTATGTTAGAAACTGCAAAAAAAACGTATCAGCGTGAACAAGTGAACAAACTTTCACAACATTTCTTAAATGAAAAGTTTTTTGAATTTTTGAACAGCTCAATTTTGTAATTTTACGAGGGAAAAGAGCCCTTTCTATTTTATTTTTGTAAAGGGATTGGAAAACTGGGCGCCCTGATCACCCAGTCTTGTTCTGATTAGCAGGCCTTTCATGCTTTCAAAAGCAAATTTATTGCCAAATAAGCGATTCTAAAAAGAACAAATCACAGCAATTGAATCTTTTGTTTTGCAGTAGTGAAAAAGAGAAGTCCTTGAATGAGGCGCTGAATTTGGTCCTCCTCATCTTGACATACATGCGCAGTTCCTTCACCATCTTCTTGCCCAGTCTCTGCACGTACTCGGCAGACCACAGTCCGGTGTTGACTACCTCAGTGAGAGCACCCACTGCCTCCATTTGAATATAATTCTAATAATTGTATGATCATTTTTTTAAAGAAAAATTACGAACTGATCCAGCTGCTTTTTCAAAAATGCATTCACGAAAAATACGTATTTGCGTTGGAGTTGTGATTCCATATTTGTGATTTGATTATCAATTCAACTGAACCGAAAATATTCATCGGAAAGTGCTAGCCATACAATTTCCATAAACGGAAAAGGGATCTTTTCCAGTTCCCCCCTTTCAAATTCAAATTTGAAAAGTTGATTTAACGTTGTGCAATGAAATTTGGCGTGGTAAACAAATCGACAACTGTGAACAGATTTGTTCTTCATACTTTACAGCGTAACATTACGCATTTAGTCGTAATAACACGTAAAACAAACATAAAACTCGTATTTTGAAAGGGGGGAACTGGAAAAGAATCCGGAAAAGTTATGATATTTTTGGTTTGCATGCGAACTAATTAGGTCATAACAAACATAATTGTTCATCATATTTAACCTTGTACAACCGCTCGTAATGTCACAAAGATGGTGTTTATGTGAGGTGGGAGGAAAATGTCGATTTTTTTTTTCTATTCTGTCATGTACAGAACTGTATGATAAGCGCTTTGGGGTCTTTTCGTTATAACCTTCCAGCAAATTATAGACCACCGTCCTAATCACATTCTATAATAGGAAGGCGTAGGGGGACTATAATTTTTGGCTCTTTTCCACTTGCCTCCATATTTGGTCAAAGTACCTATTTCCATAGTTGTTTTTCGTGTTATTGTTACGAAAGTAACGGAATATTTGTGCTCGGGGTGCTCGTCCATAAACCGTGAAAGGCAGTCGGAACATTCAGTGTTTCGCCCTGATACGAGCAGTCTGGAACCTGATCTAAACTACATTTTATGATTGGATAAATTAAATGTTTTACCAATGTAAAGTATTTAATATTAACCAATCATGATCCATCTAACTAACAACCCACTTATTTGTAAGTGCTGAAGTTACTTGTAATTTCAGCACCAGAGAGATTTGAATTTAACTTAGAAATTAGTTGGACTCTCCCGAGCACTTCAGCAGCCGCAATAAACCAGTATACCCTAGATCTATTGAGCCTAGCAGAGACTAGTTAAACAACCTGAGACTAGATAGTATAAGAGTAAGATTAGGATCGGTATTAGACTAAGAAGTTGCACGAATCTATCCGGCCGAAAATAAGATAGCGTGACGAGCAGACGGTGTACCCTATCCGAAATTACTCTATGAGTTACACTTCGGTCCTAACTCATCTGGTGCGACCATAAGTCTCGAACAAGACCTTAATAGATTAGAATTAACCAAAATAGATTAGAAATTAGACAAAAACATTTACAAAAATGTTATACGACAATAATTTAATCGAAATGTCTCTACGACTCAATAGATCAGAGCCAATATTCCGAACCATAACAGAACTACCCGGAATTGGAAGAAGACCTCGAACCAAAGACGACATACGACAAAGTAGAAACTTGCCGTATAGTTATATGATAGTTCGGCAAAAGCCAGAACAAACTTTTATATTTCGAATACTACTTGCAATGAATTTAGATTTCCATTTGCAAACATAAAACCTTGAAGTTACTCTTCAAAATCATTTCAGGCGCTAAACAAATTTATTAATATACAATAACGATTGATAAAAAGATCTAAGATCGTTTTCCTAAAACTCTGCAGTATTATACAAAACATGTTTGAAAAATATTTATTGGAAAATAAAAATAAAAATTAGTAGCATGACAATAAATGGTTAGTAATCATAAATCATCCTGTTGTTCCAGCTTCATCATCTAAAACATAACAGCAATCATAAACCCACTAATATCATCAAAACACTAAATCTTTCCTTTACACACATTTAAAATTTTATTAAAACTTAAATTCACTTAATTTTAAAACCAGATCATCAAGGCTTATCCTTGGATCTTAAATCATTTTCTACTTAATTAAATTTCAAATTTGATCATCAAGGCTTATCCTTGGATCAAACAGAACAACTTTGTTCTCCCCCACCCACTTAATTAGTGTCTAACGACCTCAAACGTCGATTCACTACCCAACCCTTTCTAAAGACCTAAGACTAATAGAAATTTTTAAACAAAACTAATCATTCAAATTAGGATAAACAGTGAAGAACTTCGGTTATTCATCCTTCACTTGACCCCCCCTCTTACCAGACCCAGGATAAATCTTAGACTTAGTAAGTTTAAAATAGTATCTAACGAACTACTCGCGTTCTAATTATACCTGAACCTTGTGGATCGATTTACTATTCTCCAACCCTTGAACACAATCACTACCCCTAAGTAAGATTAAGTAAGTTAACACCTTAACTTATACTAGCCACGAGAAAGTAAAAAATCATTCTTCGGAATCGATATACTTTTCTCTCCAACCCTGAACAAACAGACCCAGGTTAAGCTAACCAAAAAATCGTAAGAACTAACAGTTTAGGAAAATAGAAATCATTTAACAACCCTTTGCATCCGTCATTCTAAACCTTATGTCATTTAAAAACCTAGGAAATAAACAAACAATCGTTTTACACAATTGTGAAATAGATAACAAAAAATACGACCTTGTAATCACACCTCATACACAAACAGTTGGATACATTCGAACAAAACGACAAACACTAAAAAGAAAAATAATAACGAAACAAAGACAAATAACACGAAAAAGATTTTCAAAAAATCGAAACGCATTTTCAGAATCAGAAACCAACAGTTTAGACGAACTTTACAAACTAAAAGAATCAATAGATAAAAATTGCCCAATTCACGATCAATTATATTTCTCTGACTCAGAAACAACTTCAAATTCATCACAAAGAGGAAAAAGAAGAATAAAAAAGCAGTACAAACACAAACCAGTACATTTATACAATTGGAATCAACCAATTCGACACATTAATAATTACATATTAACAGTAATCGAACGAAAAAATGAGTTCAACGCACACCCCAGGTGAAGAAACTCCAGATGATGATGAAATCTTTCCTTTTATAGTAGACGCAGATACTGATAGAGGACAACACATATTTTGTCAAAATTTACTCGTAAATTTATTTGAACCCGGAATCAGTCCATGTAAAACAGAGTTCCCCGATGTAAAAATCAAAAGACAAATCATAGATCACTATCTAAAAGATATATGCAACATAACACAACAGTATGGAATCTACTCCATAGAATTCACCTCACCAAACCATAATAATAGAAAATATACAATTCAAACAGACGATCTTGATTTAGAATTTTCAAAAGTTTTTTCAGAATATATAAAAAGCATCCAATACCATAACTCACAAAGAGCAAACTCCATATTCACCAATGAAGTTTTCGCAATAATATATAGTTATATTTCGATATTAGAAAACGAAATCCCAATAACAAATGTCTCACCAAAAGAAACATCTAAACATTTGAAAGTACGACATGAAATCACACTACTCTCTAGTTATTTAAACATCATTAAAGAAAATTTCACGAAAGACGACGTTTCACAACATACAAAACACGATCTACAAAAAATTTTGGCATGGTTCATAATAGATTACTTCACACACAATATTGATTTAATTGCACAAGCAAGAAAAAATTTTAGACCCCAAAATTCGAACGATGATACCGCTATCACAGAACAATCAGATTATGTTTGGGACCCCGAATGGTCTCATCCCGCATTTATAAGCTTTCCACAATCAATCTCAAGTCAAGCAATAGGTACAATATCTTACATAAGAGATTATGTAAGAGTAATACCATTAACAATTGATGCAACACCATTAAACTATAATACATTTTTACCCGATACACAAAATAATAGTTTAAACTCTACAGTTATACACAATGAAAACCTCAATGGAACTAGGAATCTTACTCAACAAGATATCCAGACACCATCACACTTCATAAATGAAGAAATTGTACACACAACAACTACACAACAAAGTATTTCACCAATACGCCCAAATTTAACAACACCAAGAAATACAAATCCTTCACAAACACAGGTAACCTTACAATCAACCGTTAAACCTTCAGTTGCCCCTAAATATTCACATATGGATTACCAAACATACAGACCCATGACAATACCACCAAAAACACGCAAAACATTCACTAGAAACAACTTTGCAGACCATAATTATAATTATACACATCCATCAAAAACATATAATCAACCACAAAGAAATTTTAACCAATATACAAGATCTCGAAATTGGGATAACCCAATGGCCCAACCTAATTCAACAAATTTCCAAACAAATCCTCCACGGGATCACAGTGAAAATTACCCATTTTTTCAACAAAATAAAAATAAAAAACAGACATCTTATCAAATGGATTATTTATCCTCAGATGATGATTTCTTACAACCAGATATATTTGCACAAAATACTCAAGAATATCGTAGACAAGGAATACAGAGAACACGTACAAATCATAGAAATTTTTCTCCACAACCAATAGATGCACAAAATCAACAACCAATTCAACAACAAAATCCAATTAATACACAATCTTTTCAACCAATTCAACAACAAAATCCAATGACTGCACACTCGTATCAACCATCACAAATGCAAAATGAAATACCACTCCCATATTATCTCCAACAACATGAGATAACAAGAAACCAACTTTCAAATTTTTCTCAAATGCCAAATGCAGCAGAATCATTACAAATGACAATGAATCCATACCTTATGGGTGGATCATCAATAACATCAAACAAACCTTTAATGGTTTTCACAGGAACAGACCCTGAATACTCTGTAGAAGATTATTTAAATGCAGTAACAGCAAACCTGATTTTAAATATTGGACCTGAACCAATTAATACGCCACTACATCAAAATTGGATACATCGACGCACAGCGTTAATACAAACAACCTTAGATGGCGCAGCCCAAAAATGGTTTTCAGTACTACCTCTAGAAATAAAATCAAACTGGAAAAGATTTACACAAGAATTTTCAAAAATGTTTGACTCCGAAAGAAACAAACAACAACAAAGAGTTTTATGTAATGAAATTCGCAGATTACCAAACGAAACCATCAAGCAAATAGCAGTACGAATCGAAACACTAGTTCGAAAAGCATATTCATTAAATACACATGACTATAAAAACACAAAGATGACAGAAATCTTAATGATGACCTTAACACCACAATTAAGGAAAATAGCAATAAAAAAGAGAGCATCACATCCTTCTTCAATTCGAGAACCCGATTTAGATTTTCGAAAACTAGTAGACAAATTAGAACAAGCAGAAATCACGATGAAACTAGAAGAAACGGAAAATCTGAAATTACAATACGTTAACAGAATTGAAACGACTCCCACTAATATTAATAATATACAGGAATCAGAGACAGACCTCGTTGAAAAAATCACTGAAATACTCAATATCTACGAAAAGAACCCAAACTTTAAAGGCAAACCATCTTTCAAAAAATGGTGTAATTATTGCCGACGATACGGACATAGTATTTCCGAATGTAGACAAAAACAGCAAGATAATCAAAATAAACCTCAAAAATATAAAGAACCAAATAAATCATTCTATCAATACATGAAAAAAGATCAAAATCTACCGAACAAAACAGTCCACAGCAACAACAGTTCAGGAAAACCACTCCCGAACAATACAAATTATACAAGAAATCAATCACCATATAACTCAAGTTATAGAGGAAGATCACCAGAACGAAGAAACACGTATAATTCATCACAAAATCACTACAATAGACCAAATAGTCGAAATAACTACTCCAGATCAAATTCAAACACACAACGATTTGTTTCTAGATCTAATTCCCAATCAAGAAATAACTACTATCCAAACAACCAATCACGAAATTCATCATACAATAGGAATAGAAACTACTCCTATAATCGAAATAGAAGTTATTCAAACAACCGAAACCAGAATTACCCGAACAATCGATCAAGGAATAACTCATATAATAGATCGAACTATAACAGACCAAACAATAATTACCAAAACAGATCGCGAAATAATTCACAAAATCGACACCCAAGTTATAATAATCGTTATAGAAATTATTCCCAATCACCACACCGGAATAATAATAACTATAATAATTCTAATAATCGCCACAGAAGTAGTACACCTAAACATCAAAGACAAATCAATCAAGTACAATCTAACCCAGAAACAACATCAGACCCTCCAGGTATTGATGACACAGTAACTGATACGTTACAACTCAATCAAATAAACTGTACATCATCAGATTCAGAAAGTGATACTGAAAACACTCTTTCTATCAATATGATAAAAGTCGAAAATGACTATGAATCTGTCATATATGAACAACCCTTTTCATCACACATATATGAAAATCAATCAGAATTTCTTCAAAATTATTACACTACACCCATAAATTCCACACCAACGACGCAAGAAACAAACGAGATTAACACTACAGATCAAACCAATAAAAATACCAAAACAAAATGCTTGAATACAAACCACATTTATCAAAATATACAAAAAGAACAACCCAAAGAAAAAATTTGGACAATACCATTTCTCTTAGAAAGCCCAAGAAATAAAGAATTTCAACCACCAGACCTTGAAATAGATTTTTTAATTGATTCAGGAGCAGAATCAAACATAATAAACATCCCCACATGGAATGAAATAAAAACTTTACACCCAAAGTTAATACCTCTTGAAACCTCCAGTAAGTTAGCAACAGCACAAGGATCAACATTGATAAACTACGGAAAAATCCAATTATTTCTCCTCCCCACCAGAACAATGGAACAAAGCAAAATTTTAAATAAGCCATTTAAACAAATATTCCATATCACTGACATTAAATATAATATCATTGGAATACCATTTATTTCGAAGTATATACCAACAATTAACATACTAAATAGTAAAATATTAATCAAAGATAAATATACAAAAACAAAAGAAACATCCTTAACATTTTTTCAAAGATTAAATAAACAACCACCATTCTTTTCAAAATTCTACCCGATATTTAACAAACAAAGAAAACACCTAAAACCACTATCAGGAAATATCTATAATTTTTCAATCAAACAAGTTCACCAATATGATAAAGAACAAAACAAACAAAAATTTTATATGTCAGAATTTGAATTCAAACCTATTCATAAATTTTTCAAAATCACAATCTCATCCATAAAATATTTGAAAAATTCGAATTCCGATATCATTTCCTTACATGTCTATAACAACACACCTTACCAAGTAACATTACCTTTAGGACTTTTAGGATACTGCGAAACCAACGCTACAATATCACCAATACACGAAAAAGCCTATCGCGTAAATAATATACTCCAATTACTAGATATTTGCCAATCTACAATTCTTAATGAAGAATTATCTATAAATAATATAATAAGTAACGAAAACAGAAATACGGATTATTTCACAAAAACTCCATATTTCAAACCTACATTCAACATAAGTAACTACACAGAGGACCAACAGAAATTTTTAACAATGTTTAATTTCCAACATTCACAAATAACACAAGACGAATTCGAAAAATTAGCCAAACAGCTCATTAAATATTCATCAGTCTATGCAACATCAAAATTCGATGTTGGCAAAATCAGTTCATCACTACATCTCCCGTTAAAACCAGACGCAGTTTTCAAAAAACAGAGAGCAAGTAAAGTACCAATTCACTTACATGATAAAGTGAACAGATTACTCG
Source organism: Symsagittifera roscoffensis (assembly GCF_963678635.1). Taxonomy (NCBI): domain Eukaryota; kingdom Metazoa; phylum Xenacoelomorpha; order Acoela; family Convolutidae; genus Symsagittifera; species Symsagittifera roscoffensis. The sequence continues at coordinate 29,969,313 of NC_087065.1, read as the reverse complement.
ATATTTTAGAACAATACAACATTATATCACCAGTAAACAAAGAAGAACAACCAAAAGGCAACACATTCATCAACCCTGTTATCATTCTAGCTAAAGGAGAATCATTAAAAATCGTTCTCGACGCTAGATACCTCAATTCACTCATAGATGAATCAAAATGTAATTGGCCCATTGAACCAATACAAGTTATTTTAACAAAAATAAACGGCAAATACTTTACAACCGCCGATATGAATAGTGCATACAATCAAATGCCACTAGATGAACAATCACGACGTTTAACACAATTTGTTATAGGAAACCAACAATATGAATTCAACCGCTTATTCTATGGAATATCCATAGGACCAGCAGCATTTTCAGCTTTTATGAGCAAAATTTTTAGACCACTAATACTCAAGAAAAACGCAATCACCTATTTAGACGATGTTTTTATGCAATCACAAACAAAAGACGAGATGTTCAATGTTTTAGAAAAATATCACCAAATACTTCAGAACGAAAATCTGAAGGCCGCCCCCGATAAATCACACTTTTTTTTGACAAGAGTTAAATTCTTAGGACATAATATAGAAAGAAAAACAATCACTCCATTGAAATCACGCATTGACGCTATTCAAAAACTTCAACCACCAACAAATAAAAAGAAAATCCAAGAATTTCTTGGAATGTTAAACTTTTTAAGTAAATATGTTTATAAAATGCAATTATATCTACGACCATTTTATAACATCCTTAGACAACAAAATAATTTTGAATGGAACACAAAACATCAAACACGATTTGAAGAAATAAAGAAACTTTTAACTGAACAAATTTCAAACACAATTCCAGACTCAAATCAACCATTTTATGCAATGTGCGATGCTTCGAACTTTGGCATCGGTGCAGCACTAATACAATCACATAATGGTACAAATAAAATGAACCTCATATCAGCAAATTCTCGACTATTCACTCAAGCAGAGCTACGACTCTCAACTCTAATGAGAGAATGCACAGCCATAATATATACACTGACAGAATATGAATTTCTGATACTTGGATCAAAACATCCAACAGTTCTATTCACAGACCATAAACCAATCATTTTTCTTTTTACACAAAAGTCTAATCCAAACCACCGAGTTTACAGATTTCAACTAATTCTAATGAAATTTCCAAACTTACATATAGTTTGGACTGCAGGAAAAAATCTTGCATTACCAGACACCTTAAGTCGAAATACACCACCTGAATTACTTACACGAAAAACAACAGTTGAAATACCCAAAAACATAAAATTCTACCTTGCAGAAAACGAAACATCACCCCGATTGGAATGCAAATATGCAGTAAAAACTGATATTGAACAATCACAAATAAATAATTTACAACATTTCCCACTTTATTTAGATTGTCAAAATAATCATTATGAAGTTGATCTACTTGGAACATCAACTTTCAAACCAATCCCATATTCTCAATGGATCAAAAATAACACCCAACAAAAACGAACAAAACAACACCCGCCTAAAAAGACCATTTTCCACTAATTGAAAAAGAAGATTTAACTGATAAAATAAATTTATCAGGACCACAAACAAATGATTCAAAATACACAATAAATCAAGTTTTTGACCTTCACGACCCACTTGACACAATACCCTTATCTAAATTAGAAATCGAAAACATTTTTCTCCCCCCAACAGAAACAATTACAATTTCAACACTGAAACAATATCAAAACCTTGACCCAGTAATTCGACAACTGAAATCATGGCACAAATATAAAACTAAACCTATCAAAGCAGATTCAACCATTCTAGGAAACAAAACACTCCTCCGATACTTTCGCAAATTTAACAACACAACAATTAACGAAAATACAGACCTTTTAGAGTATAACCTGAATGAATCTACAGTTCCATGTCTCCCTTTAAGTATGATTCTTATAGCTTTTAATATTTCACATACACAAAATATTAAAGGACACTCTGGATCAGAAAAAACATATTCAAATTTTATACAAAATTTTTACTTCCCAAATGCACCAATTTGGATAAAAGTACTATGCAATGATTGTATAGTATGTCAACTAAATAAACCTTACCCAAATCAAAAACAAATAGCACAAAAACAAGATTTTAAAGGACAAAGTTTGTACTTTAACCATCGTATCTCATTTGATACTAAGGGACCAATTTCACCCTCATCAGAAGGAAACTCCTACATTCTGGTAATTGTTGACGCATTTACACATTATGTAGCACTTAACCCAGTACCACATTGTAACGCTTATTACGCTTACACAACACTCTATGAACACTGGATAGCAAAATTCGGACTACCAGAAATTTTAGTTACAGACAACGGTACAGAATTCATAAATAATGAAATTATCACACTATGTCATTTATATAACATTAAACACAAACCACGTACATCTCATGCACCTTGGACAAACGGCTTAGTCGAAGGTATGAACCGTTCATTACAAGAATATCTTAGATGTATCATCAACGGAAATGATACAAAATATACCGAATGGTCAGCAGATGTAAAATTATTTCCCTTAGCATATAATTCACAAATAACGACAACTTTAGGAATGTCACCATACGAAATGGTTTTTAACCAAAAGCCACGCAAACCAATAATGTTTACAGCAAATTCTCATAAAAACGCACAAGGTTATTGTCAACCAAATAAAGACTCAATTTGTTATAACCTACCTTTACATACACATGATGAAGATCATTTTCATCACCCACAAATTCTTAAACTAGCCTCCGGTACACACACCGAATGGATTCTAAATAGAGATAAAAAACACAATGAAATTTATCAAAAAATAACAAAAAAGTTATTACAAAGACAAAACATCAATGAACAAATCAATTCACGTTTTACACCAGCCTCCGATTTAAAAATTGGAACATTTGTTTTAATACCTAATTTTAATACTCAAAAAGGAATTTCTAAAAAATTACAACCCCTTCGAAAAGGACCATACCAAATAATTGCAAAACCCACTGATGTCACATATAAAATTACCGACTCAAACACAAAAGAAATCGTTCAACATCGAAACAACCTATTACCTTATTACCCAAAAGAATACGCACTCCGCGAATTAACTCAATTATATTCTTTCACAGGATTAAAAATCATTCAAAATGAACCACATCTGAAAAACACAGAACAAAATGATAACCCCACCGAAAATCAAAACACAAAACCAACCGCCACCAAAAACAATACACAAAACCATAAAGAATCTCCAAAACAAAGAAAAAATAGAAAAATGACAGAACAAATAATACCCCAAGAAGAAATAGACAAATCTGAACATAGAAAAACAACAAGACTCCGAAATCAACCACGTAAAAACTACAAAATGTTCATCCCCCAATCTAAAATATTAAAGAAAGTAGAATTTAAAAAGTAATTTTAAGATTTCATACTTCACAATCTTGAAACCTCCGTAACATTTTTCATTTCAATTTTTCAAAATAACATGCTCACAAGTACGCAATAATTCTAGTTCAAAATAGACCAATAGGATTCATCCAATCCGCCACTTTCTCTAACTCAAACTAAGATCAATTAGACGAATAATCTAGAACTCCAGGCACATCTCTAACTATAACTTTACAACCTCCAGGTCAAAAATAAGCAAATCACTCCAACTTGACAGCTAAAATAAATATCACCATAATACCGTACCCCTCCCTTATCTAATAACCCAAAGATCAACAATATTTCCCCAACTCAGACCACGAATACCCCCAAAACAAATTTGATAACTTAGCCTAAAGTAACAAAATGAAGATTTTAATTAGCCTAAAGTATAAAAATCTCACCATACCCCGGATCATTTGACAAACAAAAATAAAGAAAAAGACGACCTCCCAGTCACCATGAAAATTGCCCCCAACAATTTTTTACAAAACTCAACCCACTTGTCAAAAAAAATAATAAATAATTCGACCACACTAGAAAATCGCCTCAAACAGCAAAAAATATTCGACCAAGAGATCATTTCTTAAATGCTCTTCTCTCAAACAGTTGCTCAAATACTTATAAATTTTAAACATTTTTTTTCAATACTTGAAGCCTTTATAATATTTCTTTTTGATATACTTGAATCTTTTCTAATAATCCTAATCATTTTTTGTAACATTTTTTTAATTTTCTACACTATTCTCGAACTATTCCTCCAACTTTCCAAAACCCTTGAATATATCCACAGGTACGATTTTAACAACTTGTCTAAATGATACGAACAATTTTCAGTAGAACCGATATTTTTTTATTGTTTGTAATTTTCATAACATTTTTATCATCCCTCATTTTGACCATCTGTAAATGTATAAAGAAAGCAATCCTCACATTTGCCCTAGCAACAGTCCTTCTAATTCTTTTTTTGGAAGAATATTATAATAAACACAAAATTTCTCACTAAAGTAATAATTCAAAAAACCATCAAAAATTGCTACCCAACAGTCACAGCATCAGTCTTCACCGACATCATCCCAAGATAACCAAACACCACCTTCAACTACTCAAAATCCTCAAACGTCTACACGAATTTCTTTTCAAGACAATCCATACACTTTTGAAGAACGACATACTCGTTTATCAGAACCACTAGAACCAGTCCAACGACAAGCACCTTTAAGCGAACCAACATATAACCTATACCCAACACTACCACAAGAACTAAGTAGAATAAGAAATTCTAGTCAAAGCCAAAATACAGTCGAAATAAATAGACAAATTATACATCCTCGACGAAACAGAAATCTTCAAACTCCCCGAGTTCATTTTGATATACCTCAATCCCCATCACAAAACACTCCAGAAAACCCCATTGGTATATTACCAGAAACCCCTACGCTTCTTTCACAACGTAGCACCTCAAGCCTACCATCAGATTACTTAGGTTCAACACCAACATCTGAGCAAATACGTGAAAATCCCTTTAACCCCCCAAACCAGGCATCGCGACTACCATATTGGACTACACATTCATTTACACAAGGTGAACCAAATTTAGTCAATGACCCCATAGATATTTCTACGGATACAACAACATCCTCATCACTACCAGAAACATTATCACTACCATCAACACCATCAATAAGCCAGTTTTCACCACCACCCTTTAACTTAAACTTTCCAAATAATCTCGACGCCAGATATCGAGAACAATCATCAATAAATATTCCTTTAAGACTAGATTGGAATACATTCACAGCACCTCCACCACTATTTGGACAACATCAAGAAAGTAACCGCCTTCATAACTGGGCACTTAATAGATTACAATATCGCCAAGATATTCACAACGATATCCGTGATCACAATATTCAAATACTCCAACAAAACAGTTTACAATTAAAGTTTGAAATCACAGTTAAGTTAAATAATATTACCCAACATCCCTACCCATTAAATCCACCTAACATAACAGCTCAATCACTACCACCACCGTTTATAACTACTGAAGTAATATACAAATACGACAGATATACCAAAAACACAATTGGCTACATTACATTTTATAATCCATACTCAGGATTATCATACACATGTATATTCTAAAATTATTAATTTTTCTCCAACTCCCTTTTCTAGTAATCTCAAATCAAAACATAAACCCTTCTCCTCGTACAGGACCACAAGATTTACTAGTAACACATTACGATTGTGAAGAAAATGAACAAAAAACACTACATAAATATGCAATAAATCAAGTATCACAATGTGAAACAGAACCACAAGCTATAGAAACCACAGATGTAATAGCAACACTCTATTCAAAAGCCCGAGCAACAACAGTTACAGGTTATAAATTCACAGCAACATTTTCCGAAAAGAAAGTACATTGTTCACAAGTCTCGAATGGAAACAAAAACCGACTTGACCATGAATCATTCTATCAAAGTAATATAGAACGTCTTTTACATCTCAATTCCGACGATTGTAAAAATGAATTACTAAGACTAAACATCACACAAAATAAAAACTCCCAAAGAAAATTAGTTAATTTTCAAGTTTTTTCAGACTCTGTACATCAATCACAACTTGAAAGACACCAAGGACATATAAAACTAGACGAAAAATACCCGTATAACGGCGCACACGGACGATTAACCTATGACCTACACGATAAACATTGGATACCACACATTGGTATAAATGACCCATCAAACTGCAAAGCAGACACAAAAAATAAAGGATACCAAGAAATAATGTTTTTCGATTGGAAAATACAACTCGAAAAAATACAACTAACACGAGATTTATCAGATAATACAATGATCTATCAAGGAATCCGATTACCTTGTAAAAATGATCAAGGTTATTGCGACCCTACAACGAGAACACAAGCAACAATTGTTTGGTTCCCCGAAGATACATGTACAACATTTCAAGTAGCAAAAATACACGCTCGTATGATAAAATTTCACGAAAAATATTTTATACAATCAATTCCATATGAACAAGTCCATCCATCACGAAAACTAAGTTCTAATTTTAGAAACATAGACAATATAGAAAACAAATTGACACGTTTTCAAATATATCAAGAAACAGAACTTGCATGTAAATACAGGAATCCACTTCACAGAACACAATACTCTGAAATATTAGTTGAATACGAAAAAGGATTCGACATGACCACTGGAAAAATAAAAATCGACCCATATGCCACAGGTCATCCTTTAAACGAAGGAACATCCTATATACCAGTTAATTTTCAAAAAAGCAACGGACAACCTGGTGGACATCTAAAACCTCAGGACACCAGAAGCACACGCTTACAAGAATTATCACTAATGAACACTACATATTTCGGTAATATCCACTATGATATTCATTTAGATATGAAACTAGATTATACAATTAGCCGAATTTTTCAAGAAATGTCACTCTCCGAATTAGAAACACTACACCAATTATGCGAATTAGAACGAACACACATATTACAATCACTTGCACTAGCAGTATTAAAAATACCCTATGCAGGATACTTATTATCTGGAAATAGATCAAATTTTTTAGACTATGAAGGAAACATCTTATGGTTTTATACTTGTACTAAAAAAGTATCACCACTATACGTTTTTGAAGATAAACGATGTTATAAAAGAATCCCTATCTTTTATAAGAATAAAGTACATTTCGTGGATACACTTTCACGAAGAACCTATTTCTGGGATACCGCAGTCCCATGTGGATCAGAAAACAGCCACAATGTAGTACAACTAAACCCTGATGAAAATAAATATTATCTTCTCACACCATATCCCACATTAATGCAATCACTCAAAAAATTTTCACCAGAAAGCATTCGCGCTATTGCTCGAAACCCAAATATAGACTTACAATCAATAGGAATCTATTCAAAATCAGATATTCAACATCACATTAGAACACAACAATTCCAAGAATTATTAACACAAATGGACACTATACAAAGACAATCAATAGACCAAAATTTACGCAAACTTGCAGAAACCGCAGGATTTGCCGATATCTACACGCAAGACTATAGCGGATATTTTAAGGACATTAAAGATTACATATATCTAAACGGTGAAAAATACCGTCCCCAAGATATATCACCAATTAACATTTTTAGCTTTGTTACACTCAAAAATGAGATCCTCGATTTTCTAGGATGGCCCTACTACATCTTAGAAAAATTGACTATTTTATACGCAATGTTTAACTTTATTGGATTTCTTTTCTCACTTTTAAAAGGAATCTACAACACATGTGCTATACACACACAAGTAAACAGACAAGCAAGTGTAGCACGCATACTATTTGCAGGATTTTTTGGAATCTTTTCTACATCTATAAACAAAATTCTTTTAGACGCACAAATAAAAGAATATAACACAAAAATAACAACACGACAAAATACATACGACGAAGAACATAACAATGTAGACATAACGCCAACGGCACCACAATTACCAGCCCTACCAAATAACCATCCACTATCCCTAGTCCCACGAAATTTTCGAAACTTAGCCATCACACATAATCCAAATTTTCGACTCACCACATCACAAAGTCCCATTCAACATATAATGACACACCAGTCACAAGATGATAATACTTATGAACAAATTATTGAACAACCCCATACCACCGCTTTTCAGTCTCAAAATAATCATTTTTTTAGCCCACGATGAGCCGCCAACTTGGATCACTACACCGATCAAATTCCCACCCAACCAATCTTACCTCTCCAATCCCAATAATACCACTTTTTGCTTTTCCGCCACCCGATTTTCCATCTAGTAATGTAACATCAGGCATGAATTCCGACACTAATTCACACATCTCAGTTTTATACTCCATCTCACAGCTAAATAACCCGAATATTGAAACCCCCGATGAATTCGCCGACTCAGAACCATCCCCATCCAATAATTTTCATAACTCTTTTAATTTTTCTCAACTCCCTTTTCAACCCATATTATCCAATAACCCTGACCCAATTACTCCCACACCCTCTTATGCTTCCCAAGTTACCCCAACCTATTCCTCATACCATTCTGACCAATCATCTCATTCTCCAGACACCCCCCGAATCTCCCCAGAGCTAGATAATTTTATTACCCTTCAACAACAACCCTACCACCTTAATACCCCAACCATAAATCAAATCTCCTCCACAATAAATTCATCCAACCCCCCTACCCCTACACCCTCTTCAACTTATACTGAATCACTAGCACCATCATCCACATCAACTGAATCTTCACTCAACACTAATAGAGCTTACCGCACTTTTAAAAGAAAGTTCCCCAACCATCCTTTCCCAGCAAAACCAGGAACAGCCCGTGAATACATCAACCACCCCAAGCATACTAACACAAAAGAATTTTTAGCCATCACCTTACCCTCATTCCCACAATACACCTTAAACACCCCCCACGACACTAACGAAACACGCAACTTCGTAGATGAATACGTTTTAATGCCTACTCTCTCTTGGACCTCATATTATCATTTCACTAACCCTCTTTGCTTACCTTTATCTAACACTCACATCGATATAGAGCGAAATACGGACATACTATATCGACTCACTACACCACTAACACCTAGACAATTTACTTACGTTGGATATAAAAAATCACTAAAAACACACACTGCACCTAGAGCTAACGAATATACACTCGAATACTATGATCACAACATCATCAGAGCTAACCAAGATCAATTCTTAGACGACGATCGCTTCGCTAATCCACAAATTACCGAGAAATTTTTCATCAAGACACCATATACATTCACACTAAACATCTTCGACCGAAAGTTTGATCACATTATTTCAGAAGCACTAACAGACACACAAGCATACGAAAGTTTTAAAGAACGCTTCCAAATATTTTCACTAACCTTTCATTTCCTTGCACCACACGAAAGAGATTTACACTGCTCACACGATATTATGTTGCGCACTAAACAAACCCACACATATAGTTATTATCGTTTCATCCAAAATCACTTTGACCTACACACACCCTCTAGACAACCACACCATCGTTTTCAATTCATTAATTCCAAATACACTTCACCATTTTTCCTAAATTTCACATATTGTATTAAAGACACTAACCTCAATGGTATTCTTCGTAATTATGACCCCATAACCCAAATGTACATCTTCTGTCCCATTACCAAGACCTTCAACGCCGAAGAATCCCGACCCTTCCTTATCCCGCACGAGTTTGTACAACCCATAGAAATCCCAATTTTAGAATTCATCCACAACACTAAATTCAATCACAAATTATATAACTTAATCCAAAACACACCTTATGAGTTTGCAGTTGGCACTGAAGAACTAACCACTATCAAGGCACTTCAATTGCTTTGGCCACTGCTTCAAACTAAAAATATCATCCGCATCTTAGCTAAACTACTAACAACTTCAGAACTAATTCACGACATCTTCCCCCACGGTTTTTTCCCCGACGACTAACAGGTAAGTATGAATTAAATGAATATTACTAACTAATTAAAATATTAAAAAACTCACCATACTTTATTCATGTTTTCTTTAGATTTTTAGCCTTCATCCGACGATCACCTACAAAAACCACAAAAGACAAATAAAAATCGCAAATTTCATCAAACAGATTTCAAAAATTCTATTAATCTCTTACACTTATAAATTTATAAATTTAATACCAATGCAGTAAATTCATTTCTAAAATTTTCCCCCACAAGCAGTAAATCTAATTATGATGAAAATTTGTATCTTAATATTCCCCCATGACTAGCAGTAAATTTCTAAATTCTATGTAGTAAATTAAATAAATGCAAATGCAGTACTAACCTTTTGATATTTTCATTCATTCGCACAGAAATTCTATCCACACTCGCACAGCTCGCCCACGAAGAATTGTTTAAAATAATGAATTTCAGTTTCAAGTTTTCACACTCAACAACTCTAACATATAATAACATGTTTCAAACTTTCCTTTAGCCCGGTTGGAAAGGAATCATATACTAAACAAAACTAACCAACGCAGCTTACTAAATACCACAAATCATAGAATAACAGCATGACTTAGAAAAAGAAACCAACGGTACCCAAACCGGATTAACCCAGTTTAAAACTGGATAATTTATTCTTTTGAAGACTATTATAAAGTCTAAGAAAGAAATAATAAAACACAAAAAAGTCGAAAGACAAACCCATACCACAAACAATTTGATTTTTGAAAAAAGGACACAACCAACAAAACATAAGTAAGACCACAACAAACTCAACATAAAACGTTGTCACATAACAGGACCCCTCACAAAAACCGCATGAAATCATACTCCCACTCCTGGCCTAACCCACCAGGAAGGACGTCCTGAGCATGCTCTATAGCCGGCCTAACCCACCGCGCTACATCCACGCTTTGTGACCACACCACTATTTTTAATAAGAGCTACTCAAGTGTGAGTAACTCTTCAAAATAACCGAACTAAAACAAAAAGCTTTTGTGAAAACAACTAACTAAAATCATTATTAAAAAATATTAAACTAATAAAAGTTTTAAAAAATGTAAAATCACATGATGCAATATATAGATCAGAATACAACACCAAGGACGAACATCAAAAGACAAGACGACCCCACTACACTCGAGAGAGAATGACCAACTACAATCGATATGCCGCTCACAATCACAACTCAAAGGATTTAGAGTACGACTTGACCTCGCAGAAAAGGACTTCATTGAACTAGACCAATGACCACCTCGATGTTCAAGTATACGTACAGATCCGAGTAACCAGGCATCCCCTCCACGCACAATCTCCACGCCATTCCCAAACTAGATCATACACAAAAGAAGTTCTCCACGCAGAACAGAAAAACCTGACATAGCAAACCATTCTGAAATCAGATTTGAGTTTGTTGCAAAGACGTAGTCGTTGTCACTAGAAGACACAACGTCTTATGTCTCTAACTCCAGCTTCCTGGAACTTCCCTAACAAAAGAGGAAACGGAAGAAAATTATGATGTTCGCCAAAAACAAACGTCCATCATCCATCCTTCGAATTGCAGAAGAACTATTCTAAAAAACTCTGTAAAACCCGGATGGGTGGAACCTGATCTAAACTACATTTTATGATTGGATAAATTAAATGTTTTACCAATGTAAAGTATTTAATATTAACCAATCATGATCCATCTAACTAACAACCCACTTATTTGTAAGTGCTGAAGTTACTTGTAATTTCAGCACCAGAGAGATTTGAATTTAACTTAGAAATTAGTTGGACTCTCCCGAGCACTTCAGCAGCCGCAATAAACCAGTATACCCTAGATCTATTGAGCCTAGCAGAGACTAGTTAAACAACCTGAGACTAGATAGTATAAGAGTAAGATTAGGATCGGTATTAGACTAAGAAGTTGCACGAATCTATCCGGCCGAAAATAAGATAGCGTGACGAGCAGACGGTGTACCCTATCCGAAATTACTCTATGAGTTACACTTCGGTCCTAACTCATTATGTTAAAACAGTGTTAAATTATTTTTTCAAAGCTAAAACTCAAATGGGGAGGAGGAAAGTGGAAAAGAGCCTAATTTTTCTGTTGTCTAGGGGGTGGTATTACGGAAAAGACCCCGTGTTTGTTCAATGGAGGTAACACGGCTAAATAAGCCAACCACCGCACCACAATCATAGTTTTCAAATTCGAATGGAAGATACAAGTTTATTCACATGAATCAAAAGAGTCACAAGAGTTAAAAGCAATTAAACAACGCAGTTGGGTGGAAACTGAAAAAGGAGAAAAGTAGAAAACTGATTTACTTACAAGGAAACACTTATAACACTGGAATAAATTTTTTCAAAAAGTTAATTTTATCGCGTGCTCAAACGTGACAATTAAATGTGGGTTATGAGTTCTAGATGATGTTAAGATACGCAAATGTTAAGATACGTGTGATTAAGCAAACATGTAGTTCAGCACGTGCTTCAAACAGCCATTTTGGACTCATAAGAAAACTCATTGGGGAAAGACTCAATATACGAGACAATTTGCTCATAACGGAAAAGGAACTTTCAAAATGAAGCCTAAGAAATCACAATAAATTGTTTCCGAGTGTGAAGTCATTACAAGAACAGAATTACAAATTAGGAATTCTTTAACAAAAAAACTCACTTGAGAGAGCGTCATAAGACTAAATTAAGCCTGTTTTGAGGCGTCTCATAGCTTTTGGAAAAAAATCAGTTTTCTCAGCTGCAAGATAGTTCTTAACAAATTAATCGGACAACGTTTAAGTTTCGAAAATAAAATTATAATTAGTGGCAAAAAGTTCGGACAGACAGAAATAATTAAAATGAGCAATCAGTGCTTTTCGACGCTTTTTTCGCATGCAAAATCTGCTGCCGAACAACCTTGAATTTTTTGTCAGACCAAATTCAAAATGCGAGATCGTCGATTATCCGATGATTATGCTTGCCTATCTAGCCTAATTTTTAAATATTGCGATGAACATCCAAATTTTACTATAAAACATTTCGACGGTTCGGATGCAATTGCACACTGTGGTTATAGGTTTTTAGCGAAACTCGGATCTACTTAATAATCTTCCCCCCCCCCCCCCGCCCCTCTTGTATCTACTAAAAAATCTCGACCCCTGTAAATAAAAACAGTAAATTCGCACTAGAGCTTTGTATGCGAATTTGAATTTGCTGCATTTTGATTGGTCGAAAGCTCGCTGCAAGTAATATTATTAACGATCTCCTCCCCTTTCTTGAAAGGGGTTTAAGAAAGGGGGTTTGTTAAGTAATTCCCGTTTTTCTGCTTTATGAACTTTCGACGTTATGTTTATTTCAGTTTTTTTCCATTGATGTCTAGACAGTTGCTTTTTTTAAATAATTCGGTCTATCCGAACTTTTTGCAACACTCTATAGTAGCCTAAAGTTCGGACAGACAAATATAATTCAAAAAAACAATTGACCTATTTTAAAAATTTTAATCCAAAATTGTGTCTCAAGGTTGTCTGGAAAACAAAATTGCATGCAAAAATCTGTCAAGTGTTATAAAAACAGCTGTTATTTTTATTTAACTTTGTCTGTCCGAACTTTTTGCACTCTTTATAGCTCTGATTTTTAAGCTTAAATTATTCCAAAAGCGTTCTCTGAAGTTTCGCATTTACCTTTACGTGATGCTTGCCGTTTTTTTGTCTGAAAAATTGAATGGCCTTTTATTGTTGAAAGAAAAACAATTGAAGAAGTGGCTTTGAATGTTATTCGAAAATAGATGTCTTTGAAAATGCGTAACCAAATTGCATCGCTCTTTCGACACTTCAGATGAAATATTTAAATCTTCTCAAGGTCAAAAGTAATTTTCAGATGTCAAAGACCTATTCAAGTTTTGAACGAGCTCATTACGGAAAATGAAATAATAAAAAATTCAGAGATGCGCACTCAGTAGATTAAGAATTTTGCAAACAAGAGCACATATATACCCAAATCAGTCAACATTTGAGGTTCAAAATAGTAACTTTTCTCCTAAATTATCCTCCTCATTTTCTCGAAAACATAATAAAAGTTTCTGTCCTCAAAATGAAATTATTCAATCATATTTGCTTAGACTGCTACATCCTGGATAACGAAGACATCTCAAGAAAAATTTTCTATTAGTTAAGTAAATTCAAAGATCTTTTCTTTTTTTCTGGTAAAGTTTCTTTTACTTACTTTTTGGCGAAAACCAGTATAAATAAATCTAAAGAGACATGATTTGATTTCATGTATTGAGAATTTAATTCTCCCCCAATAATAATAATGTATTAAAAGAACTTCCTCTCTGAGACACCTGTGAACGGCTCTGTAGGCCCAATGGAAACGCCTGAAAAGAATTTATGATCATTATTCAACATTTTAAGACGGTAAAAATGCAACTAATTACATTGCTCATTTAAAATATCCGGATAAAAGAAAGAAAAATTGAAACTTCACACGCATTTTTCTCAGATTTGGTTAATTTTAGACCAAAAGCGAAGAAGAAGAAACTTACTTAAATTTTTAGCAGAATTGAAAAATGTTTCTCCTCAAAACCAACCATTTTTGGTTTTTTAGTCAACCAGAATTTACGCCTAAGCTACTTATCAATTGATGCTAAAATTCAATAAGTGAGCTTCGTATGTAGCTCAACAACAATTACGAAAGGAATAATCTCTTACAATTTGAGCAAAACTTTTTAGAGTTGTTTTTAAACAAAAATTGCGTTTTTATGTAGTGAAAATGACATTTTTTGGCTACCAACAATTTTTTTTTAAATCTATTGAGTTTCAAAGAAAGGACAGTTATTTTTTTATGTATGCCTATAAAATTTATATGAATGGATCAGCAGGTATTTTTTGTCCCGTTTTTTGCCGCTTTGTTTTCATTCCATCTTTCTTTGAAAGATGCTTCGAGCGCAGCTATTAGCGCTCGAAGCATACAAAGTCCTTTCAACTTTGTTCTCACATTCATGTTTTTAAGGTACAAAAATCAGTTCATAGAATTTATAGGGAACATTCCCGGCTTCGTCCTGATACGAGCAGTCATAATTATTAGGATGATTCCGAGCGCTATTAGCTGCGCGATGTCACGTAACTCAAAACAATTTTTCAGTCGGAAGTTTCAACAATTCACAATTAGCAAGATTTTTCAAAAACCACAGTTTTCAGAACTGCGCAAGACTTTTGATTTTTGTTTTTTTTTTAAACTCCCCGGCTCTCAAACGTCCCCTGTTCAAAACAAATGTCATGAACAGAAATTTAAATAAAGACAATGTAGAACAGTATTCATGCATAAACTTGAGTTATTCAATTTCTTTCTGAAAAGAATTATAAATTTTGCGAACAATTGTTGCAACAATTGTTGCAAGCAGATTTTTATCTCTATTCCTTAATTAATTGATCAATTTGAAGCGTCGATCAATCGCCTTGTACCATTTTCGGGCGAAAATGATTTTTTATGATCTCACGTAATATTTACTAAAAAATTGTATTAGAGCGCAACAGTTCGTTTTTATTAATTGCACAAACTGTTAGTGGATTCCGCAGATTGTAAATGAGATGTCCAGCAAAAACCCAGCTTGAGAAATGGCTAGCTAGATGAACGAATGCGGAAATTACGAACAAATACTTAACCATTGTCTGTGGAATCCAGAACAAATCTTTAATCATTGCTTTCAATTTAGCTCGATCATTCACTTTTTAATGTTAATTCATGCCTAATCATGTTATTTTCTCAATTTTGTAGTAAGTGTACATAATTGTATATATTCAGAGTTTAATACTAGAACATTCAATCAGTAAATTTGAACATAAATAAGAACAGGTTTAAAATATAAAATCATGAACACAAACCCAAACTCTTATAAATTCTAAATTGATTCGAAAACTGATAACACGTTCCCCGGAACGAAAGGAGTTTAAACTTTTGTTGAATACCCAAAATCCAATTAACTGCTGTGGTCATACAACGCTTGAGAAAATTTGTCTCCATAGTCAAAGCGCAGTTGCTCGAAAGGTACAATGTCTCTCATGGCTTTTAGGATGACAATTCTTTCACCTATGCCGGAAAGTACAACTTCTACCCTCTTCATATTGGCCTCGTTTTTCTGAGAAGTGTGGTTCGCTTAACGAACAAGGCAAACGTTCCATTTTTGTAACGGTCACTTCTCATTTGAAGCGTCGATCAATCGCCTAGGAAGACCCGCAATTTGCAATACGTATTCACTTAGAACTCCTGGTTGGAGGCAGTACTGGTCGGCATTGATGATGGTGACTACACTGCCGTGGTAATTCACCAACACGCCATTTTTTTGAACGCTTGCAAAGCAATCAAACCTAACAAAAATTAAAGTCAAAATTACTGATTCAAAAACGAAATTTTATTAGTAAGATACATTTATCGAGTCATTGAAATTATTCTCTCTTTAAGTACCTCTTCCAAAGACGGGAAATATCACATCATATATGCCGACTCAGCTCTGAGTCAATGCACGACTCTGCAACTCTTCCTGAGCCTCATATGGAAAGCTCTCAATGTCGTTTGCGGTATGTTTCAGGCTTGTGGTTTTTTCAAGCGGCTGAAACCTTCTCTTTGATCCATCATTGAGCAGCTTCGCCACATGGTCAACCACCTTCTTCAGATCATGGGTTGCCCACTTCTGCTTTGAGTAAAAAATTGTAATTTTACTTGACAGCTCATGGGAAGTAGTCATCTCCTAAACAAATCTGTGCGCGCTGCACCTGGCGAACGCAACGTTGAGAATCATGTCGGGATCGCACTGCCATCAGAACCTCTTCGTAGGTGTATCCGTCCAATTTCTGGTGAACTTCTGAAGCTTGCCTCTTCAGCTTTTCCATCTCGAACGTAGGGCTGGTAGACAAAGGCATAAACCTTGCAACCTTACGTGCGAGACAGCGCTTCGGCTGTTCCAGATTTATGATGCTAATCAGTAAAAAACTAATTCATTTCATGTGATTCCACGTTGGTTTCTATTTTGATTTAAAAAAATCTCTTTGGAAGAAATTGAATTTTTATATCGATTGATCTACCTGGCGTTTGAACTGATCAACTAGTGGAGCAACCCGGAACACCGCGTTCCCGAATGAATTGGCGAAAAACACGAGTCGTCACCAGGTTTTTTGTGTCCCGAAAATCCCGCTGAACAACATAGCTCATATTGCTCATCTTTAATTGGTTTCTGGCCTCTGTATAGTACAATTTCATATCCTGTACCAGCTAGACTGGAATTCTGTGGGAGACTCGAGAAGTTGACACTATAAAATTGAGCCATCAAATCGAGTCATCAGTGTTTTTTCATCAAATGATTGTTTTAGATTTAAAAAGATACTTACAGCCTGCTGGTTTTATGCTCAGCTCCACAGTATAGCCTTCAATTTTTTCCTCTATGTTGACAATCGCCCAGACGACAGCATGTACCGTGGTGTTGATGATCATTTTCCCGAGCATCCCTGTGCACGTGAACAGAAACGTGACAATGGCCCTGAACAAGGTCAATTGTTCTTTGTGGTTCAAGGTGTCATTTCTTTTATCGGCTCAGTCATTCGACTTCTGGACATTCTGTAAAATGACTTCGTTGAGAGTCTCTTTATTATCGGATTTTCGGCTCGGGAGACTTTTCCAGGTTTTTAAAACTGAATATGATTTACTTTCAAGATTTGGTTTAACAAAACCTTTTAGGCTTGTGTATTGTGAAGTTATTTCTTTAACTTACAGTTTTGCCTACATTATATGGCTCTGCATGATCTCTTTTGCGGCTTTCTGTGGGCTCGTCGTTCATGTGGTTTTGTAATTCCGTGGGATCATCGGCTCGTGGTTCCGTGGGAGAGTAGGTTCGGCTCTCATGGTCATACGGTTGTCTTTCAACTTCTCGATAGTGGGGAAAAGCCGATGGCCATGGAGAATTCGGATACGGTGATGCCGACATGTAGGAGTCCAGGTATGCTGGAAATGGCTGATACAGCTGAGGCTGGCACTGATGTACCATCGAGGGGCATGAATGAACATGTCGCAGAGGGTTATATGGTTGCCCATATGTCGGTGAAACTGGCGAGGCGAAAGGTCGCGGGGGTGCTCGCATAGGGTTTACCGGTGTAGGAAGAGCAAATGATGTCGTCTCTGGTGCTGCGAGTGGTGACGGAGGCACAGGGATGTTAGAAGACAATGCAAATCGTGACGGAGAACTGGAAGGCACTGAACATGCGCTTTCGGCGTTGGACATTCACCTTGAGTCCGTAAGTTTTTACTAAATTGGGATGAAAAATGAGAGATGCAATTCTTATTGAGCACAAGATGAGGATGAACTGACTCCAATTTAGCGGCAAAGCTCCCATCTCTTATCAGCACCAAATTAATCGATACACCAGGATCAAGATAAGAGTCCACCAAGTAATAGCTTCGACACTTTCCACTCTTTTTAGCAAACCAGGCGACTGTAGCATCTATGCAATAATGACTGCTTAAAGATAAGACGGCTAATCGATAATGAAGGCGTCATACTGATAAATGGAACTAGACAGTGCAGTTCTGATCAGTAAAGCCGTCATTATAAGTGAATAAGTGACGCATTAGTCCTGCATCAAGGAAACTGTCAATAGTTAATTCTTGAACCAAGGCTCTTTTCATTTCAATCATTCAATCGCTTCTCAGTTCGACCATATATTAGAATCTTTCATTCATGTTATCATGCTAAGTAGAATTTTTCGGGCAAAGGAAAAAGTACAAGTCCTCGATGCCGTCACTTCCATCTGGGAAAGTGCTGTAATTCAATAATCAGCAACTGGTGGGTAAAAATTAATTGGTCTGATTGGCCGGGAAGTGCCTACTTTAGTGTCCCAGAAGACAGAAAAGAAAACGCAACAGCATGGAATATACGAAAACTCCACGAACACCATGATAATTTTGTCATCAGCAGAAGGCGGAATTCGAGAATAGATAAACTATCGTTCAACCCCAGACGGCTACACAGGTACTCGATGGTCTTTTTGAACATGGTAGGAGTGTCAAAAAAAGGATTCTCATCATCAACGACCCTTTCGTGTCCCAGTGAACCGTTCGTTTGGTCGACAAACCTCAGGATACTGCGGGGTATGGACCATCATGCAGTGGCAGTTTATACGCAGGTACTCCGAGTTGAGAAACGAGTCACAAGGCAAGTTAAGGAAATGAGTCGCCGGAGAATCACTGCCAGACGATTTCATAAAATTCTTGATTAAGGATGCTGAGAAATCTAGACCCGAATAAAAACCCTCAGAGCCGAAGCCAGAAAAAAACAACCAAGGAGCAAAAATCGCAGGAAGTTATTTTTAGTCGCCTTGATTATTTTGATTTGTCAGAAAATTACATCCCCTTGAAGTTTGCTCCATGCATCAACGGTGTAATACAGATGAAATTATCATGTAACTAATCAAATGTGTATTTTATCTACTAATTAATCACATCCAACTATCCTTATATTCTGTATGATGGTCGTTTACATCTGATGTCCTGAAAATTTATAATGTATTTGCTGATGCAACTGATTCTTATTTTTTATCGGTATTTAATTTACCGTATTCTATTTGTACACTGTATTCCAATTTGTGATTTTAGCTAGGATCGAATATCTTGCGCGCCGGAGAAAAGTTTCGTGTTGATTATTTGAAATTCGATTATTCAAAGAAACGAGCATTTGCTGGAATGAAATCCATCGAAAATGCGGATGTCACCCTGAGAATGCCTTTTGATTTGGCGGACCTTGCTGAAGAAGATTTTTTGTAGTAGCTGCTTGTTTCAATTTCGTTGTTTTTTCAAAAACAAATATGATTTCTTTTTCGTTGTTTTTCCAAAAACAAATATGATTTATTCTTTAATTCCCTTGTGCTTCGTTTTAGAACGATTTAAGCTGCGATCTGAGTGATATTACTCACCCAATTAGCCAAGTTTTCGCGACATTTTCGGCAATAAAAAGATGCGTAGGCTTGATGAAGAAAAAAACAGGACAAACTTTCATATTGGTTCCAGCTACACCAGTAACAAGAAAGGCCATTGGTTTATCATCCACACAGTCTGCTGCTAAATTGTTGGGCAGTATAACCTCAGATTTTTTTGGATGCCATCAATCTTGGGATTCTGTGCTGGGAGAAAATGCGATTTGTTACCAGCAAAAAAACGAACGTGAGCTAGACACTCTGATCAAATCTCTTAAGTTCAACGAACACAGAGGTTTCCTCATGAGCACAATCCGATGCCATATACGTGCATGCCGTGGTAGATAAGCCGTCGAGGATAACTACCGAGAAGTATTTAGACATAACATGGCCGAGTCCGCCCAGGATTTTTTTTTGACTTGGAATGAACAACTTGAACTGTTTCTACTGTTTGTTGTCAAGACTGTTTTGTTATGACTGTTTGTTGTTATTTGATCTCTTTATATTAACCGTAATTTGCCGTATTCTTTTTACTGTATGCAGTTTGTGTTATGGTCTGAAAATTAAGCTGGCCCGTCAAAGTTGCTCATAAAGAGTAAACTATCTCTTTGGTGTAATTTGCTCAAAGAAAGTAAATTATCTTGTAGATTATCTTGTAAGTTAGATTGGACTTGTTGGTGAACACCTAGTAAATAAAACTTACAAATTAAAACGTTACCACATATAAACATATATGTAAATGGAATCCGCAAACAAAATGCGGATTCCACCTACAATTTGCGGATTCCACTTACAATTTGCGGATTCCCTTTACAATTGGCAGATTCCACTTACAGTTGCGGATTCCGCAACAGCTCAATTTAACGATACAAATGTTTTATCATTTGTTTGTGGATTTCAAACTGCTCTGGCTTCTGCAAATACAGTTGCGTATTCCGCAAATTCGTCTATTTTCGGAGCGATTTTGAGCGGTGCAATGATTTAGGTAATTGTTTGTGGAATCCAAAACAGCATAGAAGATCAAAAAAAGTAGCAGTGTTGCGGATTCCGCGACAAATCTGATTTTGGCCTGTTGCAGATTCCGCTTTCAATGCAGAGAGTGCACAGTTTGGCCTCGTAATGGAAGGATAAAAAATAAAAAAACATTGTTGAAGATGTTTTTCATGTGCATAAATTTTGCATTTCAAACTCCGGCTTTTGTAACTGATTGATACCATTTTAAAAGAGATGAATACCGCTTAATATGGACTAAGCTTGCCTGAAATTTTAAAAACTATTTTTTAAAGGGGAGGAAATTGCGTTTTGAGGTGGCTTAAAAAGTTTAAACTTCGGTATTAAGTCCTTCCGGCTCGAAGTCCCGCCGGCCCCTGTTGTCCTAGACCAAGAAAAACCCAAGCATGGAAACCTCTCCCGCCTTCATTTCAGATTTCATTCTAACTAACTAAAGTTTTGGATTGTAACAAAACGGCCAGAGTTAGCGCGTGACAGTCTCGATAAAACATGTTTCTCTAAGGTGCCATTCACAACAAAAACACCATGAATAGTGTCAGGTCAAATACTATGATGGGCTAACAAAACTATATTGACAATATACCTAAATTATGTTATGCATAATGTAACACGTTTTCGAAATAAAAGAGTGTTGAGTGAAACTGTTTCAGAAAAACGATGAGTAGGGCTATCTAAGACCTGCACAATTTTTCATCGTCATAGTTAGTGCACTCGTATTCGCTAACTTTACAAAGAATAAATTATCTCGCATTCAAACTCAAAATTTGAGGCAAAAAAGTATTTAGAAGGAAGACCGTTGCATCTTGTGTTTCGAGAAACAATGCTGAGGGAGGATAGGCTTTGTAGTAAATTTGCCACTGATCTGATTTAAAGAATTGAACTGTTTTGTGTAAAAGATTTAGAGTTTGTCCAGAAACAGGCCCCCTTTCAGCGTGCGAGTTCGATGCAGTTTTGTTCGATTTGCCGATAAGTCGCGTAGTTCAATCGTAGATGCACTTTCAGCTTTCAAGTCGGCAGTTGTAACTCCTCGCTGCTTCTGACTTCGTGTGTTGTTGCGAGAGTGCAGCTGCTGTAGCCTGATGCCGGCCGCTAGTGCTTCCACGGCAGATGTGTTCGCAAGGTCAGTGGGTCGTGGTCGGGCATGAAAGCTGTGCACACTTTCCTGACACAGTCGATGCAGCTTCACAGTTTTAGACTTCTCGTACGAAGATGAAGGGTACACGATCTGGAACAAACAGCGAATGGTTCCAAATATAAGTTCAATATCATGAGCCCTATTCACTGTACCCTTTTTTTGAAATTCATCAAGACTTGGAGATAAAAAAACGATACTGCTAAATGCAGTTTGTAATTTACTCTACTTGTTTTAAGGGCATCAAAAAGAAAAAATGCAAGAGAAAAGACAAAAATTCAAACCTTAATTGGTTGGACTAAACCATCTGGCTGATCGGCCGCGGCCCTGGATAGAACTGATAGCTTATCTTCACTGGATACACTTCTCAGCTCACCCCACCCACTCACACCTTTCGCTCCTACACCCACCCCACCCTCTTCCCCGCCGTCAGCCCAATCGAGCGCCACCAGTGCAGCCGCACTGTGACTGCGGCTGCGTCGCGAGGACACTCCCGTCCCATTACTCCTCCTGGACCCGATCCGCACAAGGGGACTGCTGGCAACACCACTCGAGTACATGTCTATTCCCACAGATCGAGACGACAAGTAGTTGTCACTCTCATTTTCTGTAAAAACAGTCGCAAGCTCGATGAGATAAGAAACGCCAGAAGCGCTTTGAGGAATTAAGAAGCTCATGCAAGCATAAACATCTCAATTTAGGGGCACAACATTAGTTTGTCGTCGAAACACAAAGCCCGCATATTTGTAGAACCCGCGTAAAAAAACGATCTTAACAATCACATATAACAAACACCCTAAAAACATCTAACTCACTAGCATCAAATCATATGGTTATCTCTCCATTCTCAGGTAATCCGGTATTTTCATTTCACGAAAAATTGAAAAAAGCATGAATGTCACTTAAGTATACATTGACTTTTTAGATCATCCATCACAAATGAGAGTTAAGGATGAGGAATGATTGATTGACTAGTTGTTTGCATCTGCACCTGGCATGAGGTAGTCTAGGAGCAGCTGCAGTTCGAACTCTTTCTCGAACAGAGACTCACATGGCATGCAGTGACCACACAGTCTGTTGTACACAACCTCCTCCAGACACTCCCTGCATCAACAACACAGCATATACACAGGACACACAGACAAGACAACAGCACACAACTACACGAAGAGTGCGAGATAGATGGATGAAAGACAACAGCAAAAATTCATGGCTACACCAATTCGGATGCCAATTCTTACATAGCCAAACTAGCGAGCAGAGGAGCAAAACGCAATACTAACTAGCGGGCATTTTGAAACTGATCTCAAATTGCAATATCCCAAAGCTGAATAAAGACAAAAACTATGACTGTCTTACCATTGGAAAACTTGGCAGATTTGTGCAGAAAGAAGAGAACAAAGGTTCTGATCAAAGCTTCCATTCAATATTAGTTTTTCATATTTTCCGAAACGAAGTAATTAAGATGAATGTATAAAAATGCCTCATGAAAAGTACTAACAGCACATTGTCTCTGGACTTATCGTCCAATTTGGCAGTGCTGCTGGCCAACAGTCGCAATTGCATCAGAGTGAAGCCATGGGAGGGCGAGGAGGAAAAGGAAGCACTAACGTCTTCGCCTCCTCTAGAAGTGTGCAGCTTCGCCTTAGAGCCAAGTATTCTTTTCCGGCTCTTTTTACCCAAGGAGCAGATTTCGTTCTGGTCACACGAGATTGCTCTGCGCTGCTAAAAACGACTCCGGGAAACATTAATCTCATACATCAAAGACAATTGAAATAATTGATTCAACAAAGTTTGATGTCAGATACATTATTAGGAACAAAATTTAACAAAACTGCTTGCATCAGGGCGAAGCCCCGCATGTTCCGACTGCCTTTCAAGTTCTATGGAGCAGTAATAACATGAAAAAATTAAATGTAACAAAAAAGGAAAAAATTCTTTAATTTGAAAACTTTTGTAAAAATCATCCACCCACACGCCATATAAAGTACAAAGTGATCTATTTCGCTACTATTAGCAAACCAATTATGACAATAAGCTTCCTTTAACCAATTAACCCTCCGCTTACAGGTTGATAGCACGAATTATATCGCGCGTTAATTGTCCCAATTGGCCAACATGGCAATTTTTGGTGCATAGACATTTGTGTCCCAGACATTTCTGTCCTTGACAAAACAGTCCAAAATTTTAAAATTGTACCAGACATTTATGTTCCAGACAAAAATGTCCTCAACTGTTTTGCGAAAATAATTTCTTTGATTTGACCTTGTGATTTTTAATGCTTTGTTCTTTTGAGGTTGTTTGATCGCTCTTTAATCAGATTCTATGCGTACCAATTAGCCATAGAACAGTCAAAGTGAGACAAAACTTTCAAGAAAAATCAAATTTGAAAGCGCATTTGGCCGAGCGATGGAGTCGTAAGCTTCAAGGTCAAAAGGTCTGAAGTTCCAATCTCGGGTCCGACAAATAAATTAGTCGTAATTTAGTCAATAATTGAAATTAAAAAACATAAAATTCGGCAAAGTTGAAATGCGTTGACTTGATTGAGCCAAAAGGGAAGAAGATGGGAAAAATTTGATTAAATTGATAATTTTGCCGTTTTCAAATCGGGTCTAGCTCAATTTTTGAAATTTCCCTGTTTGTATTCCCGGTAGACTGAATGTGACGCCAGACGCTTTGGCTCATGTGTTAATCTGTTAATCGTCCTCTGGTTGGCAGAATAGCTCGGGATTACTGCAGCAGTCTCTCTGTTGATGTATCTTTGACGGGGTGGCTCATCTGCCACAACTGCTCTTGTTTTGAGAGCTGTCCTGAATTTTCGTTTTTCAATATCGGCTTTAAGTCCCCATAACTTTACGAAAAATGATTACAGTTGAAATATCGTTTCCAATTTAAGCCCAGGACAACAAAACCTTTTGAATGATAATTAAAAATTCCGTCAAAAATGCCTAGTTAAAAATTTGACATTTGTCTGAAGAAAAAGCCACCCGAGCACAAATATTACGTTACTTTCGTTACGAAAGTCGGAACAACAAGACTGCTCGCATCAGGGCAAAGCCCTGAATGTTCCGTCTGCCTTTTAAGGTCTATGGAGCAATAATAGCATGAAAAACTGCCAATTTGGACCGATTTCTTGGACGGATTAAATCTCCGCTTACGCGTTAATAGAGCGAAATATATCGCGCATTAATATACCTAAATGGGCCAAAATGGCAATATTTAAACCCCCATAACTTATCTTACCTTTCCCTTATCTTTACAAAAAAAATGATCACAAATTTAAAAAAAATTCAAGTTTGAGCTCTGGACAACAAAATCTTTCGAATAATATAAAATTTATGTCAAATTGTTGGTTAAAAACTCGAAACTTGTCTGGAGAAAAAACCACCCCGAGCCTAAACATTCTTCCTCTTTCTTCGAAAGTAGGAACCAAATCTTCAACAAGATTGCTCGTATCAGGGCGAAGCCCTGAATGTTCCGACTGCCATTTTAGGTTTTTGGAACAGTGATAACATTTAAAAAATTAAATTAAATAAATTAAAATAAATTTCAAATTTAAAAAGAAAATTTTTTTCTTCTAAAATTTGAAATTTTTAATGAAAATCATCCCCCCGCACGCCATATAAAGTACAAAAGGACAGATTTTGCTCCTTGTAACAAATCAGTTATGGCAAATAGGCTATTTCAACCAATTTGGAACGATTTCTAACACGGATTAACTCTCCGCTTACGCGTTAATAGCGCGAAATATATCGCGCGTTAATTGTACCAAATTGGCCAAAATGCCAATCTTTAAACCCCCGTAATTTACGATAAATGATCACAGGTGAAATATCTTCTTAAATTTGAGCTCAGGACAACAATACATTTCAAATGATATTAAAAAAATCCGTCAAAAATGGCTAGGTAAAAAGTCGAAATTTGTCTGAAGAAAAAAAACCCACCCGAGCACAAATATTCCGTTACTTTCGTATCGAAATTCGAAACAATTACTCAGTAATGAACACCAAGAGCGCGCATGTGAGATGATGAGCACTGACCATTGATGCTATTGTAGGTAGTGGGGAGTAGTCATTTGCATTTTCTGCTTCTGTGTCAGTCAAACTGTGCAAGGGAAGAAGACGAGATCTGTAGGGACTGTGGGATACGACTGACGATCGATGACTAGCAGTAGTAGCACAAGGCGAGTAGTCTGGTCCTGTTAGAGTCGGGAAAAACCAGCCCCCTCCCACGCTCAGTGGCCGCGAGTGTCTCCTGGAGTGTGGGCGCGAATGGGAGGCATCAGTAGCTGCCGCTGAGTTCAGCTGGCTGGCCAGAGTCATCGTGCGGCTCATCAACTCATCCACCTGTTTTTCCAGCTCATCCATCAGACACTCCTTTAAAAAACAACAACAATTTATCAAACCAACTCTCAACTTAAGAATTTTAAAATAATAATTGAGAGTAGCACAGCTTCAGGGATCTTTTCTTACACTTAAGCCCGATCACCAATATTCTAACGTATTTTTATGCAATAATTTAGCACGATTTTGTGCTTGCAATTTTATGTGCAAGAATATATCATAAGTTTTGACAATTCTACCCATGTCATCAACCCACCTCTCTCGTCGTAACTAAACTGACGTTTGTGATACGAGTGAATGCAATGCTCACCAGTTGGAGAGGTACCCGGTATCTCTTGAGTGAGTCATGCTTATGGCTGGATTGATTCTGTGGACTGTGGCGGGCGTAGTGGGGAGATGCACCCCATCGAGTCCTGGCCTGCAAAGATCCATACTGCAAAGAGTCCAGTAGTCGCAGACCAAGTTTCCCAGAGTAGGCTCTTAAAACTGACCACAGAGAAGTGATGAGGGATACTTTCTCTCTCTGACGTACCGTTAAGCCAGAGTGCTGCTTCGGAGCTTTCTTCACAAAGAATACAACTCGGCTCTACAGACAATTAAAACGAAATTCAATTTGGATTTGCGAAGATAACCTCGAGAACCAGTTGCTGTGCAAGTGTTGGCACAATGTACGAAGAAAACAAGAACGCTCTTATTATGGCCAAGCCCTGAATGTTCCGACTGCCCTATAAGGTCTATGGATTAGCTTTCATTTGAAAAACTTTAACAAAAATTCCACAAATTTTATTTTTTCTGAAAATCATCGCCTACACGCCATCTAAAATACAAAGTGATAGTAACGTAACGATTGGTACAAATAACCTGCCTCAATTCTGTTTGGAATATTTTCTGAGCCGAATTTTCCTCTTACGCGTACAAATATAGCGCGCTTTGTTGTCCCACTTTGTCTACTTTCAAATCTCCGTAACTTCACAAAAAATGATCGCATGTGAATCAGTTTTTTGAGTTTTAGCTCACAAGATCAACATTTTTCAGATGATACAAACATTTTGCATAAACTGGCTAATTACGAAGTCACAAATTTTCTGAAGAGAAAAACCATCCCGAGCGCAAATATTCGGACATTTTCTTTGAAAGTCGGAACAAAACTAAAAAAAAACATCGCTATTTTTTTTATCCTTTCTCTAAATTGTCTGTAACTTTTTTAGTTATTAAACTAAGGGTAACTGAACTGGGAGACAAATTGGAACAAGAGTGCTCGTATCAAGGCGAAGCCCTGAATGTTCCGACTGCTTTTTAAGGTTTCTGGAGCAGTAATAACATTCAAAAATTAAATGAAATAAAACAAAATGAAATTTTTGTTCTAAAATTTGAAATTTTTAAACAAAAATCATACTGCCACACGCCATATAAAGTACAAAAGGATAGATTTCGCTCCTTGTGACAAATCAACTATGGCAAATAAGCTTCTTTCAACCAATTTGGAAAGATTTTTAAGACGGATTAACTCTCCGCTTACGCGTTAAGAGCGCGAAATATATCGCTCGTTAATTGTACCAAATTGGCAGTCTTTAACCCCCGTAACTTTACAAAGAATTATCTTTTCAAATTTGAGCTCAGGACAAGAATATCTTTCGAATGATATAAAAAATTCCGTCAAAAATGGCTAGTTAAAAAGACGAAATTTGTCTGAAGAAAAAAACCCACCCCGAGCACAAATATTCCGTTACTTTTGTATTTAAAGTCGGAACAATAATGTGAGAAAACAATAGCTCAATTGACTTTAAATTTGCAGTGAAATTAAGCAAAGAACTCGGCCTCTCATCAATTTTTGTCTAATTTAGCCTGAGAACCGGCAATATTCAGACCATTGAAGCCAAGGGCTTTAATAAAGTACCCCACTTAAAACCATACGCAATTCAATTAGCTTTCAATGAGGTGGTCATAATGTCTACGAAAAACACGCCCTACACACCATAGCCCTTTAGTGGTGGTCGGAATAACAACATCCGTTTTATTGTTCGGACTTTCGATACGAAAGTAACGGAATAATTGTGCTCAGGGTAGGTTTTTTTGACGGAATTTTATATCATTCGAAGGGTATTGTTGTCCTGAGCTCAAATTCGAAAAGATATTTCACCAGTGATCATTTTTCGTAAAGTTACGGGGGTTCAAAGATTGCCATTTTGGCCAATTTGGGACAATTAACGCGCGATATATTTCGCGCTATTAACGCATAAGCGGAGAGTTAATCCGTCTTATAAATCGTTCCAATTGGTTGAAAGAAGCTTATTGGCCATGTTGATTTGTTACCAGGAGCGAAATCTGTCATTTTGTAATTTATATGGCGTGTGGGGTGAGGATTTTGATACGAGCAGTCTTGTTTAATATATATATTATGTTTATTTATATATAACCGTTCGTTTTCGATAGTCTTTCCAGCTTTTAAAAAATTTTTAGAATTTTTCCACAACCCAAAACTGAGTGCAAAAAATATGCATCCCAAAACCGTGAGTTAAGATAATTGGCTGCCGCAAAAATGACTAATTCTTGCCGAAAAGTCAATTGATTAAAGTCAGTGCTTCATTATGATTTAATAACGTGGCCTCACCATTGTCAATAGAAGGATTCCTTCAGGCACAGACCATTGGGTAGCACAGCTGGTGATTACTGTCTCGACTTGACATGGGAAGAAAGAGCGCACTTGACATAACCCAACCACAAGAACAACTCCCGACAGCTGAACACACGTTAAAATTCATTTGAGACTTTTTTTGACATCCCCAAGATTAAAAACGGTCTGTTTAGTCGGACGCCAAACAATGCTTTTATCTTTTATACAATATTTTTTTTTACAAAAAAAGAGAGCCAAACAACTCTTCTCGAGCCTAAGGGATAAACAGGGACTACTATGTTAAAGCCCAAACATTTTAGCTTGGACAAATGCGTGAAACTAAAGCACATAAAGATAACAAGACTGCTCGTATCAGGGTGAAGCCCTGAATGTTCCGACTGCAGGTTTATGGAGCAGCAGTAAAAGCATAAAAAATTTAAATGAAATAAAATAAAATGAAAATTTTTTCTAAAATTTGAAATTTTTTGTGAAAATCATCCCCCCACACGCCATATAAGGTTTAAAAAGAGAGATTTCGTTCCTTGTAACAAATCAATTATAGCAAATAAGCTTCGTTCAACCAATTTGGAACGATTTATAAGACGGATTAAATCTCCGCTTACGCGTTAATAGCGCGAATTATATCGCTCGTTAATTGTCCCAAATTGGTCAAAATGGCCAAAGTGGCAATCTTTAAACCCTCATAACTCTACGAAAAATGATCACAGGTGAAATATCTTTTCAAATTTAAGCTCAGGACAACAAAACCTTTTGAATGATAAAAAAAAATTCCGTCAAAAATGGCTAGTTAAAAAGTCGAAATTTGTCTGAAGAAAAAAAAACCCACCCCGAGCACAAATATTACGTTACTTTCGTATCGAAAGTCGGAACAAAAACTGATTCTATCGTGAATTTTTTTTCTTCAAAAATTGCTTTTTCCTCGTACGCTGACTTGCTTCTTACAAATCTGGGTAATCGAGTCAACCTACAAAAGCCACGAACTAAGAAAAAAAAATCACAGAAAGCTGATTAGCCAGAAAAAAAATATATTTCCTTTATTTTCGATGTTAATTTTCAATTTTAACTACCACACCTGTACTCTTTTGAAAACCCAACTGAAGTACAATGGTGAAAATTGAAACTATTCAGAACCACACAAACTTCGGAGAAAAAGAAATACTTCAGCAGAAAACCATTGAGCCGAAAAAAATCAACAAGACTTAAGACTTAAAAAAAGACTTGTATGAAATAAATTGTTTTTTTTTTCAGTTGATATGATCAATTAAAAAGCATCAGCTGTTCAAACTGATTCGTAACCGAAAGTCAAACGCTATTGAGCTACCAATGCTGCCTGCTACAAAACATCAACCCTACATATGCAACTTAGTTTTGAAAAGATTAGTAGTATCACGATGAAATATATAGTACCAGGAATATAAAAATTATTAGTTTCGGCTCGGTTAAAAAAAATTGAACTTCAACGTATTGAGTTAGGTGTTATTGGTTAACTCATAGAGTAATTTCAGATAAGGTACACCGTCTGCTCGTCACGCTATCTTATTTTCGGCCGGATAGATTCGTGCAACTTCTTAGTCTAATACCAATCTTAATCTTACTCTTATATCTCCTAGTTTCAATAGATCTAAGGTATACTGGTTAATTACGAGTCGGTCTCTTGGAGAATACAACTAAGTTCTAAGTTAAATTCAAATCTCTCTGGTGCTGAAATTACAAGTAATTTCAGCACTTACAAATAATTGGGTTGTTAGTTTGATGGATTATGATTGGTTAGTATTCAATATTTTATAGGGATAAAATATCAGAATAATATCCAAAAATAAAATCTAGTTTAGATCTGGTTCCACCCATCCGGGGTTTACAGAGTTTTTGTTCTTCAATGTTCTACTGTAATGGAGGATGGATGATGACGTTCTTTTGCGAGCATCTTGCCTTTTCCGTTCAGGAAGAAGGATCTTTTCTGGAAGCTCCAGGAAGCTGGAATCGTCGATAAGAACTTGTTGTTCGGTTGTGACCATTTGCCGCGATGGTTTCGGGAGATTGGATCGTGATTTCTGATCGGTTGCTGTGATCATTGGTTCTGTTACATAGAGAGGGTTGGGTATAAGACATGCTCATCAACATAATTGGGGTGTTCATCATTAGGATCTGACTAGGCATAAGTATATTGGGGAAAAAAGGGTAAACATATTTTTAGGAATTCTTTAGTAATTGTGTGATTTGGATGATTAATATATGTTCGTGCTGCTCCTGGGTGAGAGGGGAATGGATGATTGGGTGATATTCTTTTGAAGGTTCTGTATGCTCGGTTTGTACTGGATAAGGATGGGTTGGACGTGGAAGTTTGAGCTAGCGAAGGGGTGTAAATTGAAGAGGATGGGAGTTGATAGGTTTGGTGATTAGATTGTCTAGTTCATAAGACATTTGTGTCTTCGGGGCTACT
This sequence comes from Symsagittifera roscoffensis, assembly GCF_963678635.1. Taxonomy (NCBI): domain Eukaryota; kingdom Metazoa; phylum Xenacoelomorpha; order Acoela; family Convolutidae; genus Symsagittifera; species Symsagittifera roscoffensis. The sequence continues at coordinate 29,937,800 of NC_087065.1, read as the reverse complement.
ATTGTTAGATCTTTGACTGGTTAAGAAGGAATATGAGGGTGTCACGTTGGAAATGAAATACGGAGTCGAGAGAGGTTCGTTTCTGGTTTGGGAGTGAAGGGGTTGAAAAGGGGGTTGGCAAAATGTAGATGGGCTGGGTTCGAATTTACCAAATTCATCAGGGGTCTCTTGATCTGAGTTTTCAAATTATGAAATAGTATGATATACAGTGATATTTGAATTAGTGTCTGAATCCATGCCGGATGAAATGTTAACATGAGGTGATTCAGGTGGGGGAAAGCAAAAAGTGGTATGACAGGGATGTTGTTTTGAAGGTTGGCTGGGTAGGAAGTTGAGCGATGGAGTGATCCAAATTAGCGGCTCATCATGGGCTAAAACGATGGTTGTTCTGAGAACGAAAATTAGTGGCATGTGGTCGTTCAACTATTTGTTCGTATGTGTCGTCAATATGAGATTGTTGTGTTACTATGTGCTGAATTGGGCTTTGTGGGTAATTTTGTCTTGAGGATATGAGATCTGACAGTGTTATGTTTCTAAAATTTTGTGGTACTAACGATAATGGATAATTATGATTTAGATTTTGTAATTGTGGCGCCGTAGGTGTTGTATTTGTGTTGTTTTGTGAATCGTCATATAAATTCGGTGTAGTTGATAACTTTGTATTATATTTTTTTATTTGAGCGTCTAAAACTGTTTTATTTATTGATTTAGAGAAAATTCCAAAAATCTGCAAAGACTATGCGTGCTACGCTTGCTTGTTTGTTTACCTGTGTGTGTATAGCACATGTGTTATAGATTCCTTTTAGCAAAGAGAAAAGAAATCCAAGAAAATTGAACATTGCGTATAATATAGTCAATCTTTTTAGGATGTAATAGGGCCATCCTAGAAAGGCCAAAAGTTCATTTTTCAAATTTACAAAGCTAAAAATATTGATTGGTGATATATCCTGTCGTCTGTATTTTTCGCCATTGAGATAAAAGTAATCTTTGATATCTTTAAAATATCCGCTATAGTCTTGTTCTTAAATGTCTGAAAAAACTGCTGTTTCTGCAAATTTGCGTAAGTTTTGATCCGTAGAATGTCGTTGTATTGTGTCCATTTTTGCGAGTAATTCTTGAAATTGTTGTGTACGAATGTGATGTTGAATGTCAGATTTGAAGTATATGCCGATCGATTGTAAATCGATATTTGGGCTGCGGGCAATAGCTCTAATGCTTTCGGGGAAAACTTTTTTAATGGTTGCATGAGTGTAGCGTATGGAGTGAGAAGATCCACAGGGGCCTGCTGTATCCCAAAAATAAGTTCTTCGTGGAAGTGTGTCGACAAAATGTACTTTAATTCTATAGAATATGGGGACTCTTTTGTGGCATCTTAAAAAACATATAAAGGAGATACTTTTTTGGTACAAGTGTAATACCATAGGATGCTTCTTTCAAAATCAATGAAATTTGATCTGTTCTCGGATAATAAAAATGCTGCATAAGGTATTTTTAGAACTGCTAGTGCAAGTGATTGTAGTATTTGTGTTCTCTCAAGTTCGCATAATTGATGTAGTGTTTCTAGTTCCGATAATGACATTTCTCGAAAAATTCTGCTTATTGTATAATCTAATTTCATATCTAGATGTATTTCATAATGAATTGCGCCAAAATAGAAGTTGTTCATGAGTGATAGTTCTTGTAGGCGTGTACTATCTTTGTCTTGTGGTTTTACTTTTCCACAAAGGTTTCCTGTATTTTTGAGAAGGTTTACTGGGATGTATGGGTTTTCGTCATTTGTTGTATGATGTCTTGCGCGTGGATTTTTTATGACTTTTTCTGTATTCATGTCGAAACCTTGTTCATATCCAACAAGAATTTCTGAATATTGTTTTATCAAGTGGATTGTTGTATTTACCTGCTAGTTCTGTTTCCGGGTAATTTTGGAAACGTGTCAATTTGTTTTCTATATTGTGAATGTTTCTAAGGTTTTAATTACTATGCTTGATTTTTCCAGGGTTTACGTTTTCATACGGAATGGATTCAACAAAATATTTTTGATGGAATTTTATCATTCTAGCGTGTATTTTTCTCAATTGAAATGTGGTACATGTGTCTTCAGGAAACCAAACAATTGTTGCTTGTGTTCGTGTAGTGGGATCGCAGTATACTTGGTCATTTTTGCAAGGAAGTCTGATTCCTTGATAAATTTTAGTGTCACCTTTTAGATCTCGTGTCAATTGTACTTTTTCAAGTTGTATTTTCCAATCAACAAGCATTATTTCTTGATATCCTTATCCTTTATTTTTTGTGTCTGCTTTATAATTTGAGGGGTTGTTTATTCCAATGTGTGGTATCCAATTTTTATCTTGAAGATCGTAAGTTTATCTTCCGTGTGCACCGTGAAATGGGAATTGATCGTCTAGTCTAATATGGCCTTGGTATCTTTCAAGTTCGGCTTGATGTGCAGAGTCTGGAAAAACTTGAAAGTTTACCAAATTTCGATTTGGGCCTTTGTTTGATGTAATATTTATTCTTAGTCGTTCGTTTTCACAATAGTCAGGGTTGAGATGTAAAAGTCTTTCGATATTGCTCTGGTAGAAAGATTCATGATCTAATCGTTTTATTTTGTGTTGTAGCTCGTGCTTTCGGGTAGAGTGTGGCTATAATGTTTGTGGTTTCTATAGCCTGTGGTTCGGATTCGCATTGTGTGACTTGATTTATTGCGTATTTATGTAGTGTTTTTTGTTCGTTTTCTTCACAGTTATAGTGTGTGACTAGTAAATCCTGAGGTCCTGTTCGGGGGCAAGGATTGTGATTTGGTTCTGAAAAACTGAGAAAAAGAAGGGTCTGGATTATGAGTATCTTTAAAATATACGTGTACATGATAATCCGGAGTATGGATTATGAAAAGTTATATATCCGATTGTCTTTTTGGTGTATCTATCGTATTTGTAAATGATTTCTGTTGTAATAAATGGAGGAGGCAAAAATTGAGCTGTTATATTTGTAGGGATAAGGGTAAGGGACGTTGAATTATATTAATTAGTCTTACTGTGATTTCGAATTGAAGTGTTGAATGATCTTGTTGTAGTTTTTGTCTGTTAAGTTCTTGTATGTCTTTGTGGATATCGTGTCTATATTGTAATCTGTTTAGTGACCAGTTGTGTAATCTGTTGCTTTTGTGATGTTGACCAAATAGTGGTGGGGGTGCTACGATTGTATTCCAGTCTAATCGTAGGGGTATATTGTTAAATGAATGTTCTCCGTATCGAGCGTCCAGATTTGTAGGAAAATTTAAAATAAAATGGTGTTGGTGAAATTTGACTTAGGGAGGGGGTTGAGGGAAATGATAGTATTTCTGGTAGTGATAAGCTTGTGTCAGATGAGACGTCAATTGGGTCGTTAACTAAATTTGGTTCGCCTTGAGTGTAGGTGTGCCACCCAATATGGGAGACGTTCTGTAGTAGTTGGGGGATTAAAAGGATTTTCTCGAATTTGTTGATGTGGGAGATGAACCTAAAGAATCTGATGGTATATTTGAAGTGCTTTGTTGTGATGCGGTTGGGGGAGTGCTTTGATTTGTACTGCCGCAGAGGTCTATAGGATTTGCTATTGGTGACTGAGGTATATTGAATTGTACTCTGAGGGTTTGTAAGTTTCTATTTCGTCTTGGTTGTATAATTGGTTGATTTATTTCGATCGTGTTTTGATTTTGGCTTTAGTGTCTTGCTCTATTAAGATCTTGTTGGAGAGGGATAAATATATTATATGTTGGTTCGTATTGTGGTTCGCTTAGAGGTGCGTGGCGAACGACTGGTTCTAGTGGTTCAGACAATCATGCGTGCCTTTCTTCAAAAGTATATCGATTGTCTTGAAGAGAGATGCGTGTTGATGACTGGAGGTTATTCGTTTGAATATTTGTTGGCGTTGTTGGAGGTTCTTGGGATATTGTTGGTGAGGACTGGTGTGGGGGTTGTTGATTAGCGATTTTGGAAAAACTTCAAAGATGAGTATTTACGAAGAATTTTTATGTTTATTGTAGTATTCTTCGATGAAGAGAATTAAAAGTTTTGTTGCCAATGCGAAAGTGATGATAGCCTTTTTTATACATTTTCATATTGTCATTATGAGGGATGTCAGAAATGTGAGAAAAATTATGAAAAGTAGAGAAACATCGTTTCTACTAAATAGATGTTGAAACATTTAGATAGTTATTGAATTATCGTACCTGAGTAGGTGATCAAGGATTTTTGCAAAATTGATGTAGAATTTTGCAAAAATGAAAAAATTGCAAAAACTATCAGGAGGAGGATGAATATTTCTATGGTATCGGCTATTAATATTATCCAGAGTTTGGAAAAATTTGAAATCATTCCAAAAAAAATTGAAAGTATGTTTGTAATATGGTTTACTGTTTGCGAAAGAAGCATTTGAAGAAATGGTTCGTTCCGTCGAAGTACTTTTTATTTTTTGAGGCTAAATTCGAGTGTGGTCCGATTATTTATTGGTTTTTTGGCAAGTGGGTTGGGTTCTGGCAATTTTTCTTGAGGGGAAGTTTTGTAGTCTCGTAAGGGTCTTCCTAATTTTGTTTTTATTTATTGAATGGTTGGGGGTATCTAAGAGAAATTTTGTACTTTAGGCTAATTTAATATTTTTGCTTGGAGGAATTTTGAGGTCTAAGTTGGGAAAATATTGTTAATCTTTGTTCTACTTGATAGGGGAGGGTTGTAATAATGAGATTTTGTTTATTTCAGTTGTCAATTTTTAGCTGTTTGTTGATTTTTGACCTGGAGGTCTTGAAGTTATAGTTAAAGATACGCTTGAAGGTTATTATTTGTCGGCTAATGAAGTCGTGTATTAAAATGAGGTGATGATTCGGAAAGATTTCTATTGGCTGAAGTCGAACTAGATTGTTCAAAAGCTTTTTCAGCAAGAAATTTGAGCAAATGTACTGATGTTTAAAATGATTTTAAGAGGAGAAAATGTTAATTAAAATTAAAGTGGTTTCTGAAATTCTACTTTCTTTAATACTTTAGATTACCGAATGAATGTTTTAAAAACTTTTTGTGGTTGATTTCGGAGTCGCAATGATTGTCTATGTTGAGACTTTTCGTTTTGATCTTGTGGTAGAGTTTTTTTTCTAGTTTTCGATTTTTTCTTTTTGTTTGAGGTATCTTTTTCTTATGTAAATTGGGGGATGTTTGGTGTTTTAATTCCGTTTTATTTTTTTTGTTCTAGTAATTTTTGGTTAGGGTTTATATCACTGCTTTGGTTTTGTTTATAATCGGAATTATTTTGAACAACTTTTAATCCTGTAAAGGAGTATAATTGAGTTAGTTCGCGAAGAGCGTACTCTTTTGGATAATAAGGTAGATTGTTTCTGTGTTGAACAATTTCTTTTTTGTTCGAGTCTGTTTGTTACATTAGTGGGTTTATCAATTATCTGATACGGTCCTTTTTGGAGTGGTTTTAATTTTTAAAAGATAACTTTTTGTGTTGTAAAATTTGGAGTTGAAACGAATGTTCCGAATTTTAAATTTGTAGCTGGAGTAAATCGAGAATTTTTGTGGGAATTAATATTTTGTCTTTGTAACAATTTTTTTGTTACGTTCTGGTGAATTTTGTTGTGTTTTTATCTCTGTTTAAAATCCATTCGGTATGTGTACCGGAAGCTAATTTTAAAATTTGTGGGTGATGAAAGTGGTCTTCATCGCGAGTATGCAGTAGTAAATTGTAACATATTGATTCTTTAATTGGTTCACAAAAGCCTTGTGTAATTTTTGAGGAATTGCTGCAAACATTATTGGTTTTCTTGGTTTTTGGTTTTTGAATGGTGACAGTCCTAAAGTTGTTGTGATTTATGAATTATAAGATATAGGGAACTGTTTTACATCTGTTGACCATTCAGTGTATCGTGTGCCGTTTCCGTTTATGATACATCTGAGATATTCTTGTAATGAGCAGTCCATACCTTCGACTAGTCCATTAGTCCAAGGTGCATGAGATGTACGTGGTTTGTGTTTAACATTATATAGGTGGCATAATGTGATAATTTCGTTGTTTATAAATTCAGTGCCATTGTCTGTAACAAGGATTTCGGGTAATCCGAACTTTGCTATCCAGTGTTCATAAAGTGCTGTGTATGCCTAAAATGCATAACAATTGGGTACTGGGTTGAGTGCTACGTAGTGTGTAAATGCGTCAACTATGACCATTATTTATGAGTTTCCTTCTGAGGATAGTGATATTGATCCTTTTGTATCAAATGAAATTCTGTGATTCAAATATAGACTTTGTACTTTAAAATCTTGTTTCTCTGCAATTTGCTTTTGATTTGGGTAGGGTTTATTTAATTGACATGTTATGCAACCGTTGCATAATACTTGAATCCAAATTGTTGCGTTTTGAAAGTAAAAATTTTGAATGAAGTTTGAGTATATTTTTTCTGATCCTGAGTGTCCTTTAGAGTGTAGTGTATGTGAAGTATGGAAAGATATAAGCATAATACTTAAAGGTAGACAGGGACTTTGAGATCAGGTGTTTGGTGTTCTAAAATGTCTGTATTCTCGTTTATTGAGGTGTTATTAAATTTTCTGAAATATCTAAAAAGTGTTTTAATTCCTAGGATTGTGATGTCAGCTTTAATTGGTTTGGTTTTATATTTATGCCAAGATTTTAATTTTCTAATGACTGGGTCAAGATTTTGCTGTTTCTGTAATAAATTTAGTGTGATTTTTTGTGTTTGGTAGAAAAATGTTTTCAACTTCTGTTATTGATAGAGGAACTGCGTCTAGAGGGTCATGGAGGTTAAAGAATTTATTTATCGTGTATTTTGAGTTTTTATTTATTGGGCCTGATAAATTTATATTATCAGTTAGATTTTCTTCTCCTATTAGAGGGAATAGATCTTTTGTTGTCTTAATTGTAGATGACTGTTGTCTTAATTTTTTCTGTTGAGTGTTGTTTTTAATCCATGATGAGTATGGAATTGGTTTAAATGTAGATGTACCTAGTAGATCAACTTCATAGTGGTTGTTTTGACAATCTAAATATAGTGGAAAAGGTTGTAAATTGTTTATTTGTGATTGGTCTATTTCAGTTGTTACTGTATATTTGCATTCTAATCGTGGTGAAGTTTCATCTTTTGCAAGAAAAATTTTTTTTTGGTGTTATTTCAACTGTTGTTTTTCTTTTTAGTAATTCAGGTGGCGTATCTGGTAGTGCAAGATTTTTTCCTGCTGTCCAAACTATATGTAAGTTGGGGAATTTCATCAAAATTAATTGAAATCTATAAACTCTATGGTTTGGATTCGATTTTTGTGTAAATAGGAATATAATGGGTTTATGATCTGTGAATAAGACTGTTGGATGATTTGATCCAAGTTTTAAAAATTCATATTCTGTAAGTGTATTTATTATGGCTGTGCATTCTCTCATAAGAGTAGAGAGTCTAAGTTCAGCTTGTGGGAATAGTCTAGAATTTGCTGAAATGAGATTCATTTTATTTTTTCCATTATGGGATTGTAATAATTCTGCACCGAGGCCAAAATTTGAGGCGTCGCACATTGCATAAAATGGCTGATCCGGTTCTGGAATTGTGTTTGAAATTTGTTCTGTGAGAAGAGTTTTGATTTCTTCAAATCGTGTTTGGTGTTCAGTTGTCCATTCAAAATCGTTTTGTATCTGAGGATGTTATAGAATGGTCCTAAGTATAATTGCATCTTATATACGCATTTACTTCAGAAGTTTGACATTCCAAAAAATTCCTGGATTTTCTTTTTGTTAGATGGTGGTTGAAGTTATCCAATTGCTTCTATACGAGATTTTATTGGAGTTATGGCGTTTCTTTCTATAATATGTCCAACAAACTTTACACGTAATAGAAAAAAAAGTGATTTATCTGCGGCTGCTTTCATGTTTTTGTGTAGTAATATCTGATGATAATTTTCTAAAACAGTGAACATTTCGTCCTTGGTTTGTTATTTCAAAAAACATCGTCTAAATATGTGATTGCAATTTTCTTGAGTATGAGTGGTCGGAAAATTTTACTCATGAAAGCTGAGAATGCTGCTGATCCTATGGAGATGCCATAGAATAATCTAATGAATTCATTTTGCTGAATTCCGATAACAAAGTGTGTTAATCGTCCTGATTGTTCGTCTAATGGCATTTGATTATATGCACTATTCCTATCTGCTGTTGTGAAATATTTACCGTTTGTTTTTGTCAGATTTTTGAATTGGTTCAGTGGGCCAGTTACATTTAGATTCATCAATGAAGGAATTGAGATATCTCGCATCTAGAACTATTTTTAAGGATCCTCCTTTGGCCAGAATGATAACGGGATTTATAAATGTGTTTCCTTTTGGATGTTCTTCTTTGTTTCCAGGAGAAATGATTTCATATTGTTTAGTATGTCTAATAGTCTGTTAACTTCGTCGTGTAAATGAATTGGAACTTTACTTGCTCGTTGTATTTTGAAAACTGCATCAGGTATCAAAGGTAGATGTAGTGGTGAATTTTTTTTTCCAACATCAACTTTTGATGTCGCGTAAACTTTTGGGTATTTTAATAGTAAATTGGCTTATTGTTCAAACTCTTTTTGTGTTAACTGAGAGTGTTGAAAAATGAACATTGTTAAGAATTTTTTGTTGGTCTTCTGTATATTTTGATATTTGAAATGTTGGTTTGATTTAAGATGTTTTCGTGAAACAGTCTGTGTTTCGTTTTCCATTGCTTATTATAATATTTATTGATAATTTTTCGTCAAGAATTGTTGATTGACATATATCTAATAAATGTAATATATTGTTTACTCTATACGCTACTTCTTTAAAGGGAGAAGTTGTCGCGTTTGTCTCACAATAACCTAAGAGTCCTAGAAGAAGAATTATTTTATGTGTAGAATTTTTATAGACATGTAAGGAAATGATGTCTGAGTCTGAGTTTTTCATGTACTTGATAGATGAAATTGTTACTCGAAAAAAATTTACGAATTGGTCTGAATTCAAGTTAGTGGTTTCAGGTTTTTTCGTTCCTGATAATTTATATGGTAAAATTTAGAGAAGAATGGTGGTTGCTTGCTTATTCTTTGGAAGAATGTTAAAGCTGTGTTTTCCTTTCTTGTGTATTCATCTTTTATATGAATTCTGCTGTTTAAAATGTTATTAGTTGGTATATTTTAGTAATAAATGGAATTCCAATGATATTATGTTTTATATCTGTGATATGGAAGGTTTGCTTGAATGGTTTGTTCAAGAGTGTGTTTTGTTCCATTGTTCAAGTGGGAACAAGGAAAAATTTGATTTTCCCGTAGTTTGTTAAGGTTGAGCCTTGTGCTGTTGCTAGCCTGATTGCTGTTTTTAAGGTTAATAATTTTGGATGTAAGATTTTAATTTGATTCCAAGTAGGGATGTTGATGATGTTTGATTCTGCTCCAGAATCTATTAAAAAATCAATTTCAAGGTCTGGTGTTTGAAGCTCTTTGCTTTTTGAACTTTCTAGGAGGAGTGGGATTGTCCAAACTTTTCTTTAGGTTGTTCTTTTGGTATATTTTGGTAAATATGATTTGTAATTGAACTTTCTACAGGTTCTTCTTCTGTTATCTCATCTACTATTTGTTCAATTGTTTTGTTGTTGTTTATTGGTCTTGTTTATTAATTCAAGACAAAGTGATCATAATTTTCATAGATATGGGAATTTATTGGTTGTTTGTATATAATGGGTTCGTAGTCATTTTCAACATGTATCATGTTAATTGAAATAGCGTTATCCGTGTCGCTTTCACTGTCTGTGGATTCGCAATTTATGTGGTTTAATTGCAATTCTGTGCTTTCTGTATTATCAAAAACGGGGGGGGGGTCTGATTGAGTTTCTTCAGTTGTTTGTACCTGATTGATTTGACTTTGATGTTCTGATGTATTACTTGTATATTTTTGTTGAGAATCTTGATAACGTGTGTTATTTCTATGCGGTGATTGAGAGTAGTTTCTTTGTTTATTGTTATAATTTGAATTTCGATTTTGTGAATTATCGCGTGATCTATTTTGACAGTTGTTATAACGTGATCTTTGATAGTTTGATCTGTTGTTCGAAAAATCTCGTGATCTATTGTTTTGATATCTTTGATTTCGATCATTTGAATAGTTTCTATTTCTATTGTTGGAATAATTTCTGTTTCTATTATATGAAGATTTTCTAGATCGATCATTGGATTAGTGTCTATTCCTGGAGTGTGAATGGGAACTGGTTTCAAACGACAGTTCAGGTCGGCATGAAGTCGATCTTGAATAGTTTTTTCTATATTGATTATTTCGACTGTTTGATCGACTTTACCTGTTTTGTGAGAAATTTCGTGATTTTCTTTGGTTTGGTGATCGTCCTTAGTAAATTGAATTATAAGGTGATTGGTGTCTAGAATAATTTGAATTATCTGGAAGCGGTTTTCCAAAACTATTCTTACTGTGGATGATTTTGTTAGGCAACTTTTGATCTTTTTTTATTTACTGAAAAAATGTGTTATTTGGTTCTCTGTACTTTTGCGGTTTATTTTGCTTGTCTTGCTGTTTTTGTCTGCATTCAGCAATGTTGTGTCCGTATCTTCGGCAATAGTTGCACCATTTTTGACAGATGGTTTTCCTTTAAAATTTGGGTTTTTTTCTCATTTATAATTAAAATTTCAGAGGTTTTTTCGGATAAATCTGTATCTGAGTCGTGTATACTAATTATTTGTGCAGTGGTGGTCTGGATGTTATTGACATATTGTAGCTTTAGATTTTCTGTTTCTTCTAGTATCATAGTGATTTCTGCTTGTTCTAACTTATCAACTAGTTTTCTTAAGTCTGGTTCTCGAATGGAGGAAGATTGTGAAGCTCTTTTTTTATTGCTATTTTTCGTAATTGATGTGTTAGAGTCATTAATTAGATTTCTGTCATCTTTGACTTTTTATAATCATGAGTGTTGAGTGAATATGCTTTTCGGACTAGTGTTTCAATTTTTACTGCGAGTTGTTTAATTGTTTCGTTTGGTAGTCTACGAATTTCCTTGCATAAAACTCTTTGATGTTGTTTGTTTCCTTCAGAGTCAAATATTTTTGAAAATTCTTGTGTGAATCTTTTCCAATCTGATTTTATATCTATAAGTAAAACTGAGAACCATTTTTGGGCTGCGCCATCAAGTGTGGTTTGGATTGATGCTGTGCATCTATGTATCCAATTTTGATGAAGTGGCGTATTTACTGGCTTAGGTCCTACATTTAAAAATAGATTTGCTGTGACTGCGTTCAGATAATCCTCTACAGAATATTCAGGATCTGTGCCTGTAAAAACCATTAGTGGCTTATTTGATGATATCCATGATCCACCTATGAGGTATGGTTTCATAGTCATTTGTAGTGATTCTGCGGCATTTGGGATTTGAGAAAATTCGTAAGTTGATTTTTTGTTATTTCATGTTGTTGTAAATATTATGGTAATGGAATTTCGTTATGCATTTGGATTGTTTGATAAGATTGTGTATTGATTGGGTTTTGTGTTTTAAAAATTTTATTTTGGGATGTTGGATTTGTTTTAGGTTGTCGTACTTGTTCTTCTCGTGTATGAGGTCAAAAATATCTGGTTGATCTATGCTATAAGAACGAGATCTTTGGCTTGGATAAAATCGTTGAAAATTTTGATTATAGTATTTTTCGTCATCTGATGGAATATAATTAGCTGTATGGTAAGGAGGTTGATTTCAGGATTGATATCAATGTGTATGATTTTTGTTTTGTTGGAAAAAAGGCTAATTTTCAATTCGATCTTGTGAAGTTTGTGGATTATCATTAAATTTACTGAGTTTGATGGTGGTTGTTGTATATTTTGACTTTATGAGTATAGTTAGTTTTGGGTATTCATACTAGAAGGTTTAGTTGTTTTTGGTTTATTTACATAGTTATAGTTATGTTCTGCAAAATTATTTCTATATGAATTTCTTGTTTTTGCGATGGTTTTGTCATTGGTCTAAATGTTCGGTAATCCATATGTGAGTATTTTAGAGCAACGGAGGGTTTTACTGTAGATTGTAGTGTCACCTGTGGTAAAATTGGGTTTTTTGGTCTTGGAGTTGTAAGATTTGAATGAATAGGTGAGATACTTTGTTGTGCTGTAGTTGTTATTGTTTCAACTATTTCTTCAGTTACGAAATGTGATGGGGATTTGGATAACTTGTTGTGTAAGATTTCTTGCTCCGTTTAGGTTTTTTTTTGTATAAAAGTTGAATTTAAACTATTGTTTCCTGCTCTATCGGGAAAGAATTAATTGTAGTTTAAAGGTGTTGAGTCAACTGTGAGTGGGTATACTTCAATATAGTCTTTGTCAATAAAATATGTGCTAATTGCTTGTCTTGATATATCTGTAGGTATATTAAAAAAATTATGAGACCATTCAGGGTTCCAAACATAATCTGTTTGTTCTGCTAAAACAGTTTCGTCATCTGTATCTTGTGGTCTAAAATTTTTTCTTGCTTGTGAAATGAGGTCAAAATTATGAGCAAATGATCAATTATGAACCATGCTAAGATTTTTTGAATCGTGTTTAACATGTTGCGTGAGTTCATTACTTGTTGGATTTTCACGGATTGCGGTCTTACGGTTGTATGTCGAGATGTTTGAATTGGTGAATCTCCTTGAGGTTCTGATGTGTCTAATATAGATAAATAGCTATAAATAAGTGAAAATACGTCGTTAGTGAATACTGAATTCGCTTTTTGTGAGTTTTGATGTTGTATAATTCTTATGTATTCTGTGAAAACTTTGGAAAATTCAATATCTACGTCATCTGTTTGAATTAGATATCTGCCATGAAATGCATTTGGTGAACTGATTTCTTTTGTATGGATTCCATATTGTTGTGTAAGGTTGCAAATTCCTTTTCGATAGTGGTCAAGGAGTTGTCTTTTGATTTTTACTTCCGGAAATTCCTTGGTACATGGACTATCTCCTTTTCAAATAAATTTGCGATTAAATTCTGACAAAATTGTACTTGTCCTCTATTTTCATCTAGTGGGTTTAATAAAAATAGGAGAATGGAAATTTCTTCTGAGTTTTCTTCAATTCGAGTCATTTTTGTGTTTTATTACTGTTAGCGTGTAACTTTCAATGTGTTTCATGGGTTGATTACAATTATATAGACGTACTGGTTTGTTTGTGTATGACTTTTTTATCTTCTTTTTCCTTTTATTGATGATGGTGATGAATCAGAGGTTTCTGAATCAGAAGAAAATAGTTGATCGTCAATTTGATGGTTTTTGTTTATTGAGTCTTTTAAATTGTGGAGTTCCTGTATTTCACTGGTTTCTGATTCTGAGACTGCGCTTCTTCGCTTTGAAAATCGTTTTCGAACAATTTGTTTTTGTTTGCTTATAATTTTCTTCCTATGCGATTGTCGATTTGTTCTTATGTATCCTATTGTTCGTCTGTGTGGTGTGATTACGAGGTCATATCTTTCGTCTTTAACTACACAGTTGTGTAATATAATTGTTTGTTTATTTCCTAAACTGTCTCTTGACATAAGGTTTAGGATGATGGATGCGAGATTGGGATTAGTGATTTCTAGTGTCTTAAACTATTAGTTCTTAAAATTTTTTGTGGTTAGCTTAACTTGCGTCGTGTTTTGTAGGGTTGGAGAGAAAAGCAGATATCGAGTCGTGAGAATGATTTTTACTTTCTCGTGACTAATTCTAAGCTAAGATAAACTTACCTAATCTTACTTAGGGGTAGTGATTTGTGATCAAGGGTTGGGGAGTAGTAAATCGATCCACAAGGTTCAGGTTTAATTAGAACGCAAGTAGTTCGTTAGATACTATTTTATTACTTACTAAGTTTAAGTACTATCCTGGGTCAGCTAAAAGGGGGGAATCAAGTGAACGATGAGTAACCGAAGTTCTTCACTGTTTATCTTAATTCGAATGGTCAGTCTTTTGAAAAACTTCTGTTAATCCTGGGTCTTGAGTGAGATTTGGATAGCGAATCGACAATTGAGGTCGTTAGATACTGACTAATTTTGAAGGGGGAGAACAAAATGGTTCTATTTGATCCAAGGATAAGCCTTGATGATCAGAAAATTTAGATGAAATTAAACTAATTTAAGTTAAGTGAAATTGATTTAAAGATCTAAGGGAAGCCTTGATGATCTGTTACTCTAAATGAGATTAATTTAAAGGAAAACATGGATAAGCCTTGATAACTTTTAGGTAAAAGTTTTAAGTGAAAGAAAAAGATTAAGGTTTAGTTTTGATGATGTTATTGTTTTTGAGATTTGCTGTTATGTTTTAGGTGATGAAGCTGGGATGAAGAGATGATTTATATATACTAACAATTTGTTTTATACTAACTAATTTTTGTAATTTTATTTTTTATAAATATTTTTCCAAGATGTTTTGAATTTACTGCAAATTTTTGGGGAGAACGACTAGGGCTGTTATTATCAGTCGTTATTGTAGAATTATTAGGTTTAGCGCCTTTCAAGATTGTTGAATACTTCTCTTCAAAAATTTTATGTCAGTAAATCAAAATTTAAATTTACTGCTAGTAATATTCTAAATATAAAAGTTTGAGTTGGCTTTTGCCGTACGAGCATGAAATCTATTGGTAGATTTCTTCCTAATCGTATGTCGTCTCTTGTCAGAGGTATTCTTCCAATACCGGAAAATTGGCTCTGATCTATTGAGTCGTAGAGACATTTCTACTAAATTTTTGTGATATAACATTTTTTAAGTGTTATATTTGTCTAATTCTAATCTAATGTTTTGATTAATGTTTCTAATCTATGCTTGCTAAGGTCTTGTTCGAGACCTTTGGTCGCACCAGGTGAGTTAGGTCTTATTGGTTAACTCATAGAATAATTCCATATAAGGTACACCGTCTGCTCGTCACGCTATCTTATTTTCGGCCGGATAGATTCGTGCAACTGCTTAGTCTAATACCGGTCTTAAAATTCCTCTTGTATCTTCTAGTCGCATTAGATCTAGTGTATACTGGTTTATACGAGTCGGTCTCTTTGGTGAAGGCAACTATATTCTAAGTTAAATTCAAATCTCATTGGTGCTGAAATTACTAGTAATTTCAGCACTTACAAATGAGTGGGTTGTTAGTTTGATGGAGCATGATTGGTTAATATTCAATATTTTATAGGGATAAAATATCAGAGTAATATCCAATAATAAAATCTAGTTTAGATCTGGTTCCAGTATAGTTGTTATTTTGTTTAGTTGTTCAGACCAGATCGCACAAAAAATTTGCTTAGAAGAGATTTTTTTGGCAAATTGGTACACTTTCCTTCAGCTTGAAAAAAAGTTCGCGTGTCCTGTATCCTTCGCCTTTGCTAACACACCAATAATTAAAAGAAAAAAAATTGGATAAAGACAATCAATGAAAATCTATTTACCGTACAACTCGAGATTCAAAAGAATAAACGATAGAGAAATGCTGCATTGTGAAGAAACTCACGACGAGGGTTCTCTTGTGAGGTATGGTGACTAGTCTATCGAAGAACCACTGCTCATACAGTTTCAGACCACTCTGCTTGCTCTTGAATAGGCGAGTCACACTCACCAGATACAACAGCACAACCATCCCCAGAAGCAGTCGTATATTCTGATGCACATAAATCAGGTTTAAACTTTATCTTAGTACAATGCGTTTTGGTTTAAAATAAATCAGAGGTTAAATAGTATATGTTCCAAAACCTATATTGATACATCATTGTAGGGATTCTCAGCAACTCATTGCAATCTGCCTTTTGGAAGCTTGAAACCAGCTGACACGTCTTTGACGTTAGAGTTTAAATGCATTTTACCTCGAGATTCTCGTGCAGTGCTTTGAACATTTGGGCGGCCTCGTTCGGTCTAAGCTTCAGTGACTTCTGCAGTTGCAAAGAAGTCTCCCATAAACAGGTCAAGTAGATAGAGAAAGCCAGACAAGCAGAGGGAAAGAACATCTGGAACAAAATCTGATGCAAGGAGGCATGAGACTGTATACAGAATGGATCGGATCTTTGGGAATTTGAGATTTTGCCAGCAGGCTTCGGAAACGATTAATTAAGAAATGACTTTCAAAAAGCAGTGCCTCAAAATGTACTTATAATTACTTGAAGAATGAGTTTAAGGTCGATGAAGGAGAAGTTGCGCGAGGCGGAGAAGAAGAGTGTCTTGAGGTGACAGCAGAACCACATCACACTCATCATCTGCACACACATTACCAGCACTGCACAATAACTACACTGTGATGACGTCACCAGAGGGCCAAAGGGGAGGATCAGAGTATGGACTGAGAGATGGCTACTGTTGTTTTCCTTCACGTTTGTCAGCCTTCATAACAAGTGCACGCAATAGAAAACAATTCAATTGAGCAATAGAAAGACCCTTGGATCAAATTCTCACCAAGTATACCAATCAAATGTCAAACACAAACTACAACAAATACGCCTGTTTAGAAGGAGCTGGGTCTAAAAATGGGATGGGTTTGAAGAATTCAAATGTAACAAAAATTACCCTATAAGGCTTTCCACAGGGTAGAAGAACATGACTGTCGCCACTCGAGCATCATAAAATTCGGGATCTGCTGAAAACCTGCAATTATTTTGTAACAGCATTATTCATAATTTAAAACAAATTTTTCAAGAAGACTTTGTTCTATACTGAGAGAGGTTGACTGCATCGAAGAAATCTTGCTCGTCGGACCAGACCGCAAGAGGGAGCAGCTGGAGATTCTGAAAAGCAAATTCATGGTAAATTTCAATTATTTAATGAACAGAAATGGGTTACTTTACAAGCCAAACTAGTCGAGAGCCAGTTAGTTGGAAGCTTTTGAATGGTGAACAAAACTGCTGCTTTAATCGTGCGATGGTTCCGCAAAATCAGGTTTTTAGTTTTTATAAATCACAATCCAAACTCGTTAGCTTCCTATTAAAACTGCACCTGAGGAAATTTCCGTGATATTATTTTGAGCTCTGCGCGGTTTCCACTGAAATTAAGCTGATTGCATTTTCTGATAATTTTTCAAAAAAAATTTCATCAAACACGGAAAATTCTATTGAAAATACTTACGTCTGAATCAAGTCTGCAATTCTGCTCCTCAGTTCAAACTCAGTCTGGGAGGGCGATACTATGTAGAACACAAAAGCGACACAGAAAAACTTCACACAAAACACAACCAGGAACCTGTGAACAGTAAACAAATCTGAAAAGAGATAGCTAGCATCTACTACACCATAATTGAGACATTCGAACGTTTTTATAGAAACATATTTTGAAGGTATGCCTGGCATTCACAGAAAAATTATCAATAACTACACTTGATCTTGTTAACACTAACTTTTGAGATCGCGTACCTGAAGAGTTCAAATAACTTAAGTTTCTGAAGAGTCCAGATGTGCCATTTTCTGAGGCTCTGCACCGAAGGAGGCCGCACGTACTTGAGATACCGAGCACGTTGCCTCATCGCAAGAGCCTTAAACCAAAACCGGTAATAGGAGTCACATGCAATAAGTATTCTCCGTTCATCAAAATAATTAAGAGCACAATACTGGGTCAACGGATAAAGGAATCACTACAGATATAGCAATTACATTTCCTACGTAGAATACATTGCTAATGATTTTCAACCATTTCAAAACGTTTTTCCCAGAGTGTTTGGGGCACGAAACTGAGGCAAACATACTAACAAAGCAAGAGCTGGCGATTGACTCTGAGAAGTCTAGGGGATCGTTGTATGAGCTCTTCCTGCTGTGCGGTCTGACGAGGGGACTGCAAGCATGGGGCAAGTGGAGCACAAAGCGTAGCTGCAGGGGGAACTTGAAGGACCAACTCACCACAGCCGAGATCAAAGAACACAGCAAAGTCTGCACGCAAAGAAGAGCAAGAATAGACGGTTGCTGCGCCACAGAAAGTTCCGGCCACGGTCACATTAGGTAAAAAAATTGAAAAACGATTTTTTTTTCGTTTTTCCTCGTTTTTTGGGGGAGGGGGGAGAGGGGGTTGCGGGGAGGTATTAAAGAGAAGACCTCAAAAATGGCGGGAATGATTGGCATCAATTGAAAAAGTGAAGTTTCGAAAAGGAACGAGAACACAAAACACTAGGAGTGCAAATACTGAGACTGATTTTACTAACGAAGAGAGGGAAAAGTAGACAAAGGGAGCATATGAGTGAGCAGAAGGCCACTTTACCACTGTAAACCAGGGCCAACTTGTCACTTCTGAAACAACAAAGATTAACTTATAGCAGCAGAGACCAAGAAGTAGCAAGTGTATTGAGTAGCTGGAATGTATCGAGACCATATAGGGCGGAACTCCAAAAATCACTGAACGCAAAACATTTTGATTTTAATTAGCTCTGAGCCAGCCGATGATGCTTTTGGATTAGTGAGTTTATAGGGAATCAAACTAAAGCTTAGCACCTCCTTTCCAAAAAGTTGAGCGAACCAATTGCGACGAAAATCTGTATCAATCTGGACGGGATTATCGAATGTGTTGTTTAAACTTTAATTGGTGGTCTAAATGAGCCACAAAAGAGTGACACAGAAGCAGCAGTAAACTACGAACCTGGATAGGAAGAATGCGGTGGCGAAAGAGAGGGATAGAGAGAGGGCTAAGCCAGAGTAGAATCCCATCAAGTACAGTCTGGACTTTGGTAGGGTGTGGAAACTGGCCGGTCCAGCGCACTGGTCTCGCAACCCACCTGCAAATTACACTGATCCAACCATACTGCTAATTCTGATTACATTCTATCTAATTTTAAATATACACACAGAGGCGAAGCTTCGCATCACAAACACTAGCCAGGACACGGCAAAAAGCAGGTCTATAAAGAGTAATAAGAAAAAAAATCAGAAATAAGCATCGATTAGAAAAAAATTGGCAATGCCTGAGATTCAAACCTTCAACCTAGAAACTAAGAGTCTCATACACTACCCACGGACGCGTAGTAGGCATCAGACACTAGCCACCAAAAAAGAAGAGAACAGATGCTATGCAATTGCCAATGCTACAGTGAAATTTCCAAACAAAAGGACACTTTCAATGAACACTTTATTTGCGAGTAAGATTAGAAAAAAAAGAAGGTTTGTAATATTAAACTAAGCTGACCGCTAGTGAAAAAAAGTATAAATATTTCCAAAGTTGGAATAGCAAAATTTTCAAGAACTTTGGAAACGTTTGAATCAGGGAGCTCTCGTAAGTTATCGTTCGTAAAAATATACTAAACTGAAACACTAAGTGACACAGCCTTTTTTTTGCGGTAACGTATGGACGATTTAAAATTTTTTGCAAAAGATTTTCGCAACATTGTACAAAATTTTGTAGGCCTGGTTTAAGGTCGATCAAAAAGACTTTCCGAGCTCTCCTTAAATGCTAAAAGGACAACGAGACAGCTCGTGTCAGGTCGAAGCTCTAAATGTTTCGACAGCCAGTTAAAACCTTTTGTTTCTAAATATTGATAAAATAATACATCAAGGATAGCCGGATACTGTGCAAGTAGCACATAATGTTCCGAACATAGTCTTTAGAAAACTACGGTTTAGAACCTTTTTTCCAAATTAAGGTAGTTTTATTCTGCTAGGTGTGATAGAAAGATCTGACGTAATAACATAATTTAAGCATATTAGACAGTCATAGTAATAGAAGCAAATTGGACAAAAACTTTGTACAAGATTGACAAGAAAACTAGAAAAAATATAGAAAAAGTTTTTTTCAAAATTTGTTGCAGAAAACTTTTAAAGTTTTTGGTTTCCAAAATGAAGCTATAAAAACTAATTTTTACTTGCATAAAATTAAATTTTAAGGTCTTAAATTACGCATAATTTAATCCTGCTCTTGATGTAAGCCTGCTCGCTTGCTTCATTCGCTTGAATTAAGACGAAAAATCAAAAATTTCTAACCGGTTTTTCTCAACAATGACAAAAAATTTTGGGAATTTTTAAAATGGTTCAAATCACGATTGAATGGGCTTCAATATGACATATCACTCAACCTAGTCCAATGATTGCTTGTGGTACATGATTTCGCATGGAAAACAAAAAGAAAAAAAATCTTAAAAAAAACACGAATACAAAGTTCCTCTCCATTTTCAATGGTCGGAACAAAAACATGCACAATATTCACAATATCTAAAGCAACGCCCATTTCTCAAAAAATGATCACAATTTAAAAATCTTTTTAAATATCTCATGATATCAGTACCTTTCAGATGATAGAAAAAATTCCTGTAAAAATGGCGCTTATCACTTTTTCCAACTTTTTCATGTCAAACACAAACGATTTTTATTTTGAATCGATGCTATCTAATTGATCCAGTTACTTTGTTTAGTTAACTAAAACTAAATCACATTGTACTTGTATGGACACAAAAAGAAAAACCTATCTTTTTTCTGATTGCTTTCCTGATAGAAAAGTTCCTCGAATTTCAACAGAATGAGCAAATCAAAATTTTGAAAAAACTAACGAAAATTGCGAAAACCTCCCCTCAAAACGTTTATGCCTGCTATACTAAAAGAGTTCAAGAAAAGCTTTCATTTCTTGCCAGGACAACGCCTAACACTATGGAAAACTTAGAAATATGTGAAAATATTATCAAAGAACAATTATTACCTAACCTAGTCGGTAAAGACAGTTTAAACCCCCAGTTCCGTGAGATATCTTCCTTACCCCTTAAAATGGGCGGATTTAACATCAAGCTGCCATCCGATCATGAAAGCTACCTAGAATGGTCTAAGGAAACATCACTGGTACTGGAATCTCAAGATCCTATTACAGCAGTAACACAGCAAGAAAAAATATGTACGAAAATCAAAAAATTGAAAACTGATAGAACAAATCGAAAAAAAAACAAACCTCATTAACTCCTCAAATGAAACAGATAAATACACAATCGACATGGCCTCTGAAAAGGGAGCCTCTAACTGGCTCAATGCTCTACCACTGAGCAGATACAACTTCAACCTGAATAAATCAGAGTTCAGAGATGGTATTTACTTAAGATACGGATGGGAACCAACCAAAACCCCACTCACATGTGCATGTGGTGCTGATTTTAACTTGACACATGCGCTTCACTGTGCAAAGGGTGGTTACACACACATAAGACACAATGAAATCAGAGACACATTCGCCAACCTCATGAACGAGGTTTGCCATGACGTCGAGATTGAGCCGAAACTTCAGCCGTTGCAAGGCGAAAGCTTTGTCAACAATTCAACTACAACTGAAGATGAGGCACGACTTGACATTAAGGCAAACGGACTCTGGGGTTCACGATTCAGCCGCGCTTTCTTTGATGTGAAAATTTTCAACCCCCATGCCAAAACATCGCGAAAACTGCATAAGGATGCATACAAATACCACGAAACGCTGAAGAACTCCAAATATCAGCAAAGAATTTTAAACGTAGAGCAGAGTAGCTTCTGCCCGCTAATTTTTGGATGCACCGGTGGCGCTGCTCCAACAGCCACGCGGACGATGCAGCGATTGGCCGAAAAACTAAGTGAAAAAAGACAAGAAAGCTATCCAGAATCTATAAACTACATAAGAACTAAAATAAGCTTCGCGCTCCTGAGGAGCTCTATACTTTGTATAAGGGGGTGCAGATCGCTACGCAAGGTTCAATTTATCGACAACTCCATAAGCGCTATTGTAGAGGAAGGACGGCTAAGATAAATTAACATTATGACGATGCATTTAATGCTGATTTATGACTTCATTGCTGATATATATGCATTTTCATATCGCTGGTATGGCCCTATCCAGCTTGTGCACTTACCGTAACTAAACGGAAGGGCCCCTTTTGTAATTTAGTTTTTTTTAAATCATAGTAGTACCTAATTTTTGAATGAAATCATTTTTATTTGCTTAAAAAAAATTGCTTCCCTCCCCCCCTCCCCCCCCCCCCTCATTAAGGAGGCGCACAAATTCCATTCACCGTACATCGGTCTCGTGTCGAGGAGAACAAAAAATAGAAAAGGAGAAAGAGTGCCACGAGAGGGCTTTCGGTAATTTAAAGGCGTAACTCTAATTCCAGTCGCCTTAAACAATGCTTGAAATTCAAACATTCAGATTGTAATCATCAATATTTTTTTAACTAGCCATTAAGCTGAAATAAGTCAAATGAGCTATCTTGTTTGAGTAAGACAAATTAGCCATTTATTTGAAAGAGCCAATAAAAGAGAAATCCAGCTAAGAAATTTTGTCCGCATGCAGAGAAAGTTCATGTAATTTTCCGTCAGGAATATGGTTTTTGAGGTATTAATTTAGTTCTAGAATAGTTCTAACTGTGTGCAGTGTTGGAGTTGTTCATCTGGCTGGCGAGCGTCTCCCTCGAGGTAGAAAGGAACCTGTAGCTGTTGCGTCTACTGCTGGCTCCCCCTCCAGGGGTCAGAGTACCAGCTGCAGATATTGGCACCTCACCACAACTGAGCTGGTCCTGCAAAAGTTATCGTTCCATGTTATTTGGTTTAGAGCAAAAGAAAACAAGGATGCTTTGCTGTTTGTTCGTACTAACTGGAGCTCTGGTTTCGGCTGCCCTCTCGGCCCATGTCTCAATGTCGTTCCACCACTTGTGTTTGGTCAGCGAGTTCTGCTGCGAGGGTGGCTGCACCTGCTGCACCTGGTGGTAATCCACAGAGGAGGAGGAAGTGGAGGAGTAGCCATAGGGGATGTGAGTCAGCACCCAGTACAACACAAAGCAAGCACAACTCACCCCACAAGAGAGCAACACAGAACTGCAAAGCACCGGTGCCGTCAGCATAAAACACCCTCCAGGATTCAGCATCAGCATCTGAATCAAATAGTTACTCTTCTAGCCACCTTCTCAAGGGTAGCCTTTCCGGCTTCTTCACCGCCACTGTTGAAAAACTCGCTTTAGGCGAAAAATTGGCGAAAATGTGTTTTAGACTATTTTCAGAGAAACAGGCTGAAAAAATATGTTTATTCGTATAGAAAGGCTTTTAGCATAGTGGTATTGTCAGAAAGGATAACGTAGGATCGAGTGTTCGATTTCCTACCGTGGCAATGATAATTTGTGGGAGCGAGCTCTCACTTAACCCTGGCTTCAAAAATACCACAGCGTGACTAATTTCGGCTGCAATAGTGGTACCAGATAAAAACTCTAGACGTGAAACTCTAGTCGTTGAGTCGCGCAATAAGTCAGCCTGAAGTGTGGGGAAAAACAAGTGGACTATCTTTCGACAGGTCTTATATAGACTACTCGTAGCTCCTCTACGATTCAAACCAAGTGAACTACCTTAGATTTTTGCCAGTCGTGCAGCGGTAGAAATGGCGAGAGAGTTGCTCCACAAGAAGTGAGACTCAGGGCGAGCAGGAGGAAGAGACAGCAGGCGGAGCGAGTCCTGAATCTGGGCAGAACCAGTGAACAGAATGACTCCAATGAGTTCAGGGTCACAGACAACAACTCCTTCTTTATGCACTGTCAAATACAACAGAATGGCATAACAAATTATAACATCTAAAGTGTTTGAGTCAAACGCCTTATATAAAGAGAAAAGGTGTTGGCATAAGTCTCATTTAGCATATGAAACTTCCATGGGTTCAAGTTTGCTATGAGATGTCTGTGATTCAAAAACTTTTTGAGCTGTATCATTTTTGTAGGGGTAGCATTTTTTCAGACGTCCAAAAAGAGATACAGCTCAACATAATTTCGGCTCACAGACATCATATGGTTTATTCTACTCTAACTCATGGAATTTTCATAGGCTAAATCGAGGTTTTTGCTAATTTATTATCTCTTTACACTACGTTTCCTAATAGTAACTATTTGTTGACCTTTTCGAGGGATTTTGCCTTGCGTCGGAATATGATTCTGTCTGTGCGTCCATCTCGGAACCCAGGTCCGATCCACTCAAAGACCGGGAAATCATACAAGTCCAGAGTGTGAATGTCGACGACAGTGACCCTGTTCACGTAGAAGCACTTCACCTCCTCGTCCTCCTCACCCCTCAAACCGCCTCCACACTTAGTGACACTGCTGCTGCTACTCGACGACAGTGAGGGGGGAGCTAAGTCGTGCCAGATGGTGACTCGACTCAGCTTCCCCAGACATTGAGGAGTGCTGAAGCAGAATTGAATGCATGATTATATATAGAAAGAGCTAAATATGAAAAGTGCGTATCAGTCTAACTGGCAAATCATTACAATATCGACTACATTTTACTATGGATGTATTTTCAAAGGAGCAAAACCATCAGTTACTCAAGCTGTTCTACGACTAGCAAAGTTAGACTGAACGGCGTAACTCAGATTAAATCATTCACGAAGGAATTCTAAAATGCAAACTGAGTGTCATACCGAGAGCTACGTACTTCTAATTATTGAATCCGATTGGATCGATAAACAAAAAAGATTGGCTGAAGAGAAATAAAACATAAAACATAAATGTATCGCAGGATAGGCGTGTAACTTGCAGTTGGTATCAAAAACCAACAGATACAGGGACTATACTGAACTATAGAAGCTGCGCCCCAACTCAGTATAAGCGTAGTGTTATCCAAGGCACTGTACACAGGGTTTTTAGGAGTACATCTAGCTGGGAGCAATTTGATAAGGCTATGGAAACTAATAGGGCGCAATGGCTGACAAATCAGTACCCTGAAAATTGGTCCGCAAAGGTGGCTTCAGACGCCTTGTGCAAGATCATCGAGGGTAAAGGCAAGCCCCTGGATAGTGACAGGGGTTTGTCAATTCAATCACCAAAGGATGAGAAGCCCCCAATGCTGATGGTGCAATATAGAGGTAACCAGAGCCAATATTTTGCTAACAGGTTACGAAAATTAACGAACGTTCAAGTGGTTTTCACCACAAGAAAACTACAATCATGTTTACCATCACTGAAGTCAGCATTTTCTAATGACCTCAAGTCAAGAGTGGTTTATAAACTGTCATGTAGTGGATGCACTTCCACCTATGTCGGACAAACTGTTCGACATTTGACCACTAGAATTGAGGAACATAAGAAAGCAGACTCACCGGTAGGCCTCCACCTTCAGCAATGCCAACTTGAGGGAAATAGCGCAGATCTTAGTTGGGAAATTATAGATAGGTCAAACAACCAAACAAAATTGCTAACACTAGAGGCAATACATATCAGGAAAGAGAAACCGGGCTTGAACACGCGAGATGAGTTTAGGAGCAGGGAGTTAACACTGAAAATTTAGTCCCAAAATATTTTTGGTTTTTTATTCAAAACGTACATGTCTAAATCGAAATTATGACTCAGAAACTTCCAGACAAATTAATTTTAAAATGTTTAATTAATTTTAGAGGTTGAAAGCATTTTAATCTTAATAGTAATTTAGAGGTCAACTGTGATTGGCTAATTTTTTATCATGATGGTTTAGAACCAAATTGTATGTGATTTATTGTAAATAACATTTGTAAATTGATGTTTTATCGTCATTTAGAGTAGTTTATTGTAAAAATCCTGACGATGCACATAGTTGCGAAAACGTTTGAAATTTACTTTTTAGCAAAAATTTCTTCAGAAATAAAACAACTGACCGATAGACAAAGTAAAATTTGCTCTGAACGATAGTTCAAACTTGGTTTTGTCTTCTGTGTCTAGCAAGGTCAAGTGACCAGTCTTCTAGACGTTTAACAAAAAATATACATAGTATAAATATCATATATATATGTAATGAGTTTGTCAATCCAGACCGGATGACATTCCCCCTTGGGGACAAATTTATAAACAATTGTTTTATAAATTGAGTTTTTGAGTCCCTGTGGGACTTGCCTCTTGAGTTTTATAGTCCCTTTAGCACTGACTTTTCTACATTGTTGGTTCTTCGGTTTGTTTTGTCTTTTTGTTGACTTCTTCCCCGCTGCTCTCGTGTTCCTCATTTTCTTGTAGAATTCTGGTTGTCTTTGCCATCTAGACTTCTTGTTCGATCTCTTTCTCTTTCACAAATAGAATGTCGTTGTTGTTTTCATTCTTTTCATAGTCCTCGGTCGGCGACGTTAAGTCTACCACATCTGTGCTGCTTATTTTGTTTTTCGGGCTGATTGCTTCAATAAATTTCACGCATGCTTTGTACTGTGGGGTTTTCTCGGTGAAACCCATTTCTTCTATAAGTGATTTTAAGGTCGGGTACTCGTTTGTGTTTTGCTTTTCTGGTGGTGAATCGATCTCAAATTGTATTGTTTTCTTTTCTTCGTTATCCTTGCTAGTGATGTTGTTGATCGGTACGGGATTCCCAAGTGCTGTGGACAGCGCCGATTGGCGGTGCCTTGTGGATTTACGTTGTGGTACTGTTGATTTGTTGGAGGTGTTCGCTTTTTATTCTGCCTTTTAGGCGAGGGTGCAATGTCCTCTGAGGAGGTGGATGACTGTTCGTCAGTGTCCGAGTTGCTTGATGATGATTTCCGTTGAGTGTTTGTGTCCACTTTCGTTGTTTCGGTGGGGAGATTGGTTTGTAGTCTCATTACGCTGGTTGGTAGCTTATGTGTTGGGCGCCCGTTGGTTCGCTTGTCCGCTTGCTTTCTTTTCGTGGGACTATTTTGAGTCGCCTGCCTTGTTGCCTTTTCCTTTTGAGTCAGTTTCTTGGGTAGGCCCGTTTTTTCATCTTCGCTGAACAGTGGGAGCTGGGGCGCCGTAGGGTTTTCAATGTCTTAAAACTGTAGGCATGGACCTGATCTCCGTGCGGATTTATAAGCAACATAATCACTGAGTCGTGACGGTCTGCATGGTCCGTATATTATAGGGTTTGGGAAAATGCAGCGCCGCTATTTCTGAAAAGTCTTTGTTGTTTTCCGAATGTTTGAACCCATGCGGTGTGTGGAGTATAAGTTAGAATTTTTCTATCTATGGTTTTGTATTTTTGTTCGAATGTTTTCGGGTCCTTAACCTTCGTTGCTATTCTAATGGTTTTTCGTGCTACCTGTTCTATGCGTTTTCCCGTGTTTTTGTCTAGTGTTGTTTGTACACTCTCGTATCTTAAGTTTAGTTTATCCTTGGCTATATCTATGACTTTTGATTTTGCACCTGAGGTTAGTTGTGTCCGGGAGTTTGTGTTCTCAAGGTTCTTCGGCATATTTGGTCTGACGTTTTTCTTCTTGATGCTTACATCATCCTTCAACCACCGTTGTAGGTCGTGCATTACTTCTGCGGGTAGTGGCGGCTTTGTCAAATTTTTCCGATCTTATCATGCTTGTTTTGCGCTTTCCCAGGTCAGATTGTTAGGTGAACTACTAGTTGCTATATTTGATGTGGGCGTGTTTGGTTTACGTCCCATGTGGGCCTCAAACAGTGAAATTTTTGTTACGCTGTGTGGTGTTATTCTTAACGTTTTGATAATTTCGGCTACGTCTGACGCAAGTTTGTATGATGTATTTGATCGGTCAAATTTCATTACTCCTAGTCTACGTTTCAATGTTTGAATCATCCTTTCTACCACTCCTATTGCTCTATGGCCATCTACCGGGGCGAACAAGAGTTTTATATTGTTTGTTTTGCAGAAAAGTTGGAATTTTTTTTAGCTCTAAATGTTTGCGCTTGATCACATCTTAGTCTTCTGGGTACCCCGTTATTGCAAATATCCGCTGTTGTGTTTAATACTACTTTTGAGTTTGGAAATTTGGACTATTCATCTATAGAAACTAGAATATATGCGTCTCTATTGAGTTCATCCGGAAGGCGCCCTGCGAAATCTAACTGGACCTCTTCCTTAGGCTCTACTACTGGTTCCATTTGAAATGATTGCCCTTTTCCTAATATTGGCTTTAGGTTTTTACCTTGTTCGGTGCAGTGTCTAGAATTCTGTGTCATTTGCCCGATTGAGCGATGGATGTGGGGAAACCAGACATGCTGACATAGGTCCAACATGGCTGCGGATTCCGGGTGAGTCAAATGAGGGCTGTCTAACACTGTTTGTCGGAGTTGCGTGGGTATGACGATTCTTTCGTCTATGAGTAGGCAGTCTTCTCGGACGTAGAGTCTGTTCCGAAAGTTATGCCAGTACTGTCCATATGAGGCTTTGATGGCTTCTCAATCCCTCTTTTTGACGAAGTTGGTCAATGGGCGGGGATTTCGATCTTTCTTGGTGACTGCAGCAATAAATTGTACTCCTAAGACCCACTGTAGTTTTTGTCTGAATAATGGGGTGTCTTCTTCCGCTTCCACCGTATTCGTGGCTTTTTCCACCGTCGCTACCAGTCCTTGTGTTATTATCTCATGGCTGGCTTCTAATTGTGTTATTGTTCCCATTGTTGGTGGTTCTACGTTGGGTGTTTGTATTTCTTGTATGCAAACGTTTGGGTCCACGCGGCTAACACAGATTTTTGCGGTGTCTTCTTTATTGATTGCTGGGGTTTCCGTAGCTGTTTTTGTACTTTGTGGTTCTGTTTGTGTGATTTATGTTGTGTTCCTTGTTTCTATTTGTTTCTGTTTGCTCGTAGTTGTGCCGGATGTATTTGTGTCCGTGAAGATGATTTTGGGGAAGGTTGGTGTTTTGATCGTCTCTACTTTCTTCTTGGCCGATAGTATTTCCCTAGCATCCCGTGCGAGTGTTGTTTGTAGTTCGTCTTGCCCTTGTGCCGATTGTTTTATGTTTCCTGTATTTTTCTTTCCTTTTGTGGGGGGTCGCTTGTACCATCTTGGGTCTGAAAGACTCTCTTCGCGGTCCGATGAACCTTGCCAAGTCTGTGTCGACTCTTTTCGGCCCCGCGACTAATTTGTTGTTAGCTCCGATGGGATAAATCCCCCGTCGAAACCTTCTGTGTCCGTTCTGCGGCTCATTTTTGGCTTTTCGGGGATTGTTGAAATGGTGTGTAGTAAATTTTTGCAGATTGGTTGATTGTTTTTGCTTTTCAATTGAGAGAGATCTGACTGTTTTCTAGCGAGTTGTGATTGAAACTGATTTTTGTTACTAGTTTGAGATTGACCGAGTGCGGAATGTTTCGAATGTTCGGTTGTTAATTGAGCGTTTGAATTGGCATTCAATATCTCTTTGTTTTTCGCGCCCTTTTTGATCAGCTCATACGGTGCTTTGTTTTGGTTGGCTAGATTGTTTAGAATGACGATGTCAATCATTTCTAAGTCAGTAATGAATGTCCTAATTGATGCTACAACAAATTCCTCATCGTAATCAACAGGTGGGGTACTGCCAATCCAACTGGGTTTCGGGACATATAGTCTATTAAACCCATTTTATTCCCCGCGAGGTGTTTGATATCAAAATGAAAGGGTATCAATCGGTCGATCTAACGTGTGAGCCCGCTTTGGCTTGTTTTAGATCTTTCGCTAGCGTTTAAAGCGCTGATTAAAGCTTGGTGGTCTGTGATGACGGTGAAATGTTTTCCGTATAGATAGTATTTGAAATTATCGATTGCCCAAACTACCACTAGTAGTTCTAGTTCGCTTACCGAATATTTTTCCTCAAGGGAGTTTAGAAAACGTGATGCATATGCTACGGCGACCCAACCCTCCGGTGAATATTGTTCCAGTGCGGCCCCTAAGCCCGTGGTAGATGCATCTGATACAATGCGTGTTTCAAGGTGTTGGTCAAAATGATTGTTTTGTGTTATTTCAGCTACCAATTGTAATATGTTTTTGAAAGCTTTGTTATGCTCTATTGACCAGTCAAGTGGTTTGTTTTTTTTTGTGTGTTTTTTAAAAGTGGGCGTAAGGCGGCGGCGGTTTGTGCTAATTTTGGCATATATCGTGTGAGGTGGTGAAGAGATCCCATAAAACTTTTAGTTGTTTAAAAGTTTTTGGTGGTGATAATTTTTCTATAGCCTCAGTCTTTCTTATAAGGGGTTTTGTGCCCTCGCTATTAATGGGCCATATTGGTTCCCACATTTATAGCATTGTCGTGAATTTGTGTTTCGCTGTTGTTGGTGCCCTCTTGGGTTTTGATTTCCACGTGGATATGGTCGGCCGCGGAAGCCACCCCGGCCTCTCTGGTTGCTTTGTCTATTCTGTTGATTATTTCTGCCACGTGTATTAACGTAGTGTACCGGCTCTTGTGTTGTGATTGTTGTTTGACCTCCAAACGGATTTTTTATTGTACGACTGTGTTCTATTCCTTTTTCTCGTCGTATCGCTACGTGGGCTACGTATTTGTGCTAAAAACTCTTCTGCAATCTTTTCGTTGTTGATGTGTGCGGTAAACATATCCCTTACCTTCTCATCTTCTCGGTCGCCGCAGTCAGCCCGTGAGGCTAGTTCCACTAGGTCTGCATAGAATTGTTCCACACTTTCTGCTTTCTTTTGTTTTCGGCAGATAAAGTTATACCATTCAAAAGCTATTATACGTGTCGTTATAAAAATGTCTTCCAATGTTGTCATAAATTCCTGTATGGTTACTGTATGTAGCTGTAGATTAGGTCATTTTTGCTGTATCTGTCGTTGTCCTTCAGCGCCGAAACACAAGAAAAGGTAGCTGCGCACTTTTGCGTCCGCTTCATCCCATAGAAAGGAGTTACAAAAGACTCCTTTTTCGCGTGCTCTAATGACGTGGTTTTCCCACCCTACTCGTTTTTCTTAGTTCCGAACGTCTCGGTTTTTTCTCTGCGCCTCGGTTTTGCCTGTTATTTCGAGCTCATAAATTGGTTCTGATGGTTCGACTAGTGGTGGTTTTGCTCGTAGTAAATTTCGGATTTCGATGCCATGCTTTGCAAACACAGTCATTTCTAGTATGGCTGCCCACTTGGACCATTCTAATAGTGGCTCTGCAGACGCTTTTTCCCAGAATGGGTTAATATTAAGTGGGTTTTTTGAATATCCTGATGGATGCGCCATGTCATACCGAGAGGTATGTGCTTCTAATTATTGAATCCGATTGGATCGATAAACAATAAAGATCGGCTGAAGAGAGATAAAACAACTGATCGATAGACAAATTTAAATTTGCTTAAAGGTGCGGGTGTTGTTTGTAGTTCGTCTTGCCCTTGTGGCGATTGTTTTATGTTTCCTGTATTTTTCTTCCCTTTTGTGGGGGGTCGCTTGTACCATCTTGGGTCTGAAAGGCTCTCTACGCGGTCCGATGAACCTTGCCAAGTCTGTGTCGACTCTTTCCGGCCCCGCGACTAATTTGCTGTTAGCTCCGATGGGATAAATCCCCCGTCAAAACCTTTTGTGTCCGATCTGCGGCTCATTTTTGGCTTTTCGGGGATTGTTGAAATGGTGTGTACTGAATTTTTGCAGATTGTTTGATTGTTTTTGCTTTTCAATTGAAAGAGATCTGACTGTTTTCTAGCGAGTTGTGATTGAAACTGATTTTTGTTGCTAGTTTGAGATTGACCGAGTGCGGAATGTTTCGAATGTTCGGATGTTAATTGAGCGTTTGAATTGGCATTCAATATCTCTTTGTTTTTCACGCCCTTTTTGATCAGCTCATACGGTGCTTTGTTTTGGTTGGCTAGATTGTTTAGAAGGACGTTGTCAATCATTTCTAAGTCAGTAATGAATGCCCTAATTGATGCTACAACAAATTCCTCATCGTAATCAACAGGTGGGGTACTGCCAATCCAACTGGGTTTCGGGACATATAGTCTATTAAACCCATTTTATTCCCCGCGAGGTGTTTGATATCAAAATGAAAGGGTATCAATCGGTTGATCCAACGTGTGAGCCCGCTTTGGCTCGTTTTAGATCTTTCGCTTGCGTTTAAAGCGCTGATTAAAGCTTGGTGGTCTGTGATGACGGTGAAATGTTTTCCGTATAGATAGTATTTGAAATTATCGATTGCCCAAACTACCACTAGTAGTTCTAGTTCGCTTACCGAATATTTTTCCTCAAGGGAGTTTAGAAAACGTGATGCTTATGCTACGGCGACCCAACCCTCCGGTGAATATTGTTCCAGTGCGGCCCCTAAGCCCGTGGTAGATGCATCTGATACAATGCGTGTTTCAAGGTGTTGGTCAAAATGATTGTTTTGTGTTATTTCAGCTACCAATTGTAATATGTTTTTGAAAGCTTTGTTATGCTCTATTGACCAGTCAAGTGGTTTGTTTTTTTTTGTGTTTTTTAAAAGTGGGCGTAAGGCGGCGGCGGTTTGTGCTAATTTTGGCATATATCGTGTGAGGTGGTGAAGAGATCCCATAAAATTTTTAGTTGTTTAAAAGTTTTTGGTGGTGATTATTTTTCTATAGCCTCAGTCTTTCTTATAAGGGGTTTTGTGCCCTCGCTATTAATATTAAACCCTAACCATTCAACTTGTTTGCATGCGAACTTACATTTGTCCCATGATATCGCAAGGTTTTCTTCGTCTTATTTTTCCAGGACTGACTGAAGCTTTTGTCTGTGTATTTCTAGGGATTCTTTGGTTACGATAAAAATATCGTCCAAGCATGCATATGTGTTCGTACATTTCGTGAGAGTTAGGTCGATCGCTTTTTGAAACTCAGCAGGCATGTCCGTGAGAGCATAAAATCCCGTTTGAAATTGACATGTCCCGGTGGCGTTACCACCAATCAGACTAAAGCTGCATTGTTCTTTCGTCGTTTTTTCCAGGGGGATTTGAAGAATATGCATAACAAAGATCTAATGTCGAAAATAGCGTTTGTTTGGATTTGTCTGATTTTACCACTTGAGCAATATTATCTAGAAGAAGATCGATATTGGGCATCTGGTATTTGTTTTTGTGTATGAATTTGTTGATTTTCTTTGAGTCGAGTGCGAATTTAACTGTTTGATCTTTTTTCACTGTAATAACAATTGGACTAATAAATTGTCGGTCCGAACTTTTAATTAACTTTACAATGTGTTTTTAATCTCAAATGATTTGGCGATTGCCATAACCGAGAATTTGTCTATTTGATACTCAGCCCATCCATTATTTGATGTGAACTCAGCGAATGCCAGCGAATAATTTTCGGTTTCCAGGCCGTCTGTTTCCACTTCTTCCTGTTGTTCATCTTCTTGGTTTCCTAAATAGTTGACGTTTGTGGATCTACAAACTTTTGCGAAATGGCCTCGTTCGGCACATTTTGAGCAAATTTTGTTTTTTGCTGGACATGTTTGTAGGTGGTTTGGGCCATATTGGTTCCCACATTTATAGCATTGTCGTGAATTTGTGTTTCGCTGTTGTTGTTGCCCTATTGGGTTTTGATTTCCACATGGATATGGTCGGCCGCGGAAGCCACCCCGGCCTCGATGGTTGCTTTGACTATTCTGTTGATTATTTCTGCCACGTGTATTAACGTAGTGTACCGGCTCTTGTTTTGTGATTGTTGTTTGATCTCCAAACGGATTTTTTTATTGTACGACTGTGTTCTATTCCTTTTTCTCGTCGTATCGCTACGTGGGCTACGTGTTTGTGCTAGTAACTCTTCTGCAATCTTTTCGTTGTTGATGTGTGCGGTAAACATATCTCTTACCTACTCGTCTTCTCGGTCGCCGCAGTCAGCCCGTGAGGTTAGTTCCACTAGGTCTGCATAGAATTGTTCCAGACTTTCTGCTTTCTTTTGTTTTCGGCAGATAAAATTATACCTTTCAAAAGCTATTATACGTGTCGTTATCATAAATTCCTGCATGGTTACTGTATGTAGCTGTAGATTAGGTCGTTTTTACTGTATCTGTCGTTGTCCTTCAGCGCCGAAACACAAGAAAAGGTAGCTGCGCACTTTTGCGTCCGCTTCATCCCATCGAAAGGAGTTACACAAGACTCCTTTTTTGCAAGCTTTAATGACGTGGTTTTCCCAACCTACTCGTTTTTCTTGGTTCCAAACGTCTCGGTTCTTTCTCTGCGCCTCGGTTTCGCCTGTTATTTCGAGCTCATAAATTGGTTCTGATGGTTCGACTAGTGGTGGTTTTGCTCGTAGTAAATTTCGGATTTCGATGCCATGCTTTGCAAACACAGTCATTTCTAGTATGGCTTCCCACTTGGACCCTTCTAATGGTGGCTCTGTAGACGCTTTTTCCTAGAATGGAAAAATATTAAGTGGGTTTTTTGAATATCCTGATGGATGCGCCATGTCATACCGAGAGGTATGTGCTTCTAATTATTGAATCCGATTGGATCGTTAAACAATAAAGATCGGCTGAAGAGAGATAAAACAACTGATCGATAGACAAAGTTAAATTTGCTCTGAACGATAGTTCAAACTTGGTTTTGTCTTCTGTGTCTAGCAAGGTCAAGTGACCAGTCTTCTAGACGTTTAACATAAAATATACATAGTATAGATATCATATATATATATGTAATGAGTTTGTCGATCCCGACCGGATGACACTGAGGGTGAGGCAACAATTATCAGTCCGAAAATCACAAAACTGAATTGTAGCAGTCGAACGGCGGCTTAATAACAATTCGTATGCTAATAGCGATAATAACAGCTCGTATGCTGATTATTGCCAACGTGGAGATGAATGATTTTGACAGAAACTTAACGGAAATTAATATCTACAATACCTTGGTTGTGGCAACACACTTATGACGCTAGATGATTTGTTTACCTTATTAGAAAAGTGGTGATGGATGCTGAGGCATTGTCGTGAATTTGTGTTTCGCTGTTGTTGTTGCCCTCTTGGGTTTTGATTTCCACGTGGATATGGTCGGCCGCGGAAGCCACCCCGGACTCTCTGGTTGTTTTGACTATTCTGTTGATTATTTCTGCCACGTGTATTAACGTAGTGTACCGGCTCTTGTTTTGTGATTGTTGTTTGACCTCCAAACGAATTTTTCATGGTACGACTCTGTTCTATTCCTTTTCCTCGTCGTATCGCGTATTCGTAAGAATCTTGTGGGCTACGTGTTTGTGCTAGTAACTCTTCTGCAATCTTTTCGTTGTTCATGTGTGAGGTAAACATATTTTTTACCTACTCATCTTCTCGGTCGCCGCAGTCAGCCCGTGAGGCTAGTTCCACTAGGTCTGCATAGAATTGTTCCAAACTTTCTGCTTTCTTTTGTTTTCGGCAGATAAAATTATAACTTTCAAAAGCTATTATACGTGTCGTTATAAAAATGTCTTCCAATGTTGTCATAAATTCCTGCATGGTTACTGTATGCAGCTGTAGATTAGGTCGTTTTTGCTGTATCTGTCGTTTTCCTTCAGCGCCGAAACAAAAAAAGAGGTAGCTGCGCACTTTTGCGTCCGCTTCATCCCATCGAAAGGAGTTACACAAGACTCCTTTTTCGCGTGCTTTAATGACGTGGTTTTCCCAACCTACTCGTTTTTCTTGGTTCCGAACGTCTCGGTTCTTTCTCTGCGCCTCGGTTTCGCCTGTTACTTCGAGCTCATAAATTGGTTCTGATGATTCGACTAGTGGTGGTTTTGCTCGTAGTAAACTTCGGATTTCGATGCCATGCTTTGCAAACACAGCCATTTCTAGTATGGCTGCCCACTTGGACCATTCTAATAGTGGCTCTGCAGACGCTTTTTCCCAGAATGGGTTAATATTAAGTGGGTTTTTTGAATATCCTGATAGATGCGCCATGTCATACCGAGAGGTATGTGCTTCTAATTATTGAATCCGATTGGATCGATAAACAATAAAGATCGGCTGAAGAGAGATAAAACAACTGATCGATAGGCAAAGTTAAATTTACTCTGAACGATAGTTTAAACTTGGTTTTGTCTTCTGTGTCTAGCAAGGTCAAGTGACCAGTCTTCTAGACGTTTAACATAAAATATACATAGTATAGATATCATATATAAATATCCCAAATGGGTTTTTTGAATATCCTGTAATGAGTTTGTCGATCCAGACCGGATGACACTGAGGGTGAGGCAACAATTATTAGTCCGAAAATCACAAAACTGAATTGTAGCAGTCGAACGGCGGCTTAATAACAATTCGTATGCTAATAGCGATAATAACAGCTCGTATGCTGATTATTGCCCTCGTGGAGATGAATGATTTTGACAGAAACTTAACGGAAATCAATATCTACAAAAACTTGGTTGTGGCAACACACTTATGACGCTACATGATTTGTTTACCTTATTAGAAAAGTGGTGATGGATGCTGAGGCGAAGCAGTCGGCCTCACTCTCCTCGTCTTCCGAGAACAGCTCCTTGGTCTCCGAACTCCTCTTCTCCCCGTGCAGGATGCAAAACACCCTGTTCCTAGTCCCAGTTAGCATCATGTTGCCAGTTTCCACCGACAGAGCATAGCTAGTACACACCACAACTTCCATCACTCAACCACACGTAAAGGAAACAAGAATAGCCGGTTACTGTGCAGTTATCACAGAATGTTCCGACCATAGTTAAAACACATTCAAAAATCTACAACTTAGATATATTCGAACATCATAGTAAAACAAGCAAACTGGAAAACAGTTGTTGAAGAAAAATGACCAGCAAATCAAAACAAAATCATAAAGTTTTTTTTTGCAGGAAGTTTTGGAGTTTTAATTCTCAAAATGGCGTCAATAAAACTCCAAAAACTAAAGTTACTCTAGTAAAGCTAAAATTAAGTATTAATAAGACTGTTTGTATATCAGGGCAAAACCTTATATGTTCCGACTGTCCCTTAATTTATATTGTACAGTTTTTGTGGAAAAAAAATATTGAAAACCTATACATTTTGAAAAATATCTAAGTGTAAAATTCTGAGTCGTACCAAATTAATACGACCAATTAGCGAGCCTCAATTCAATTTGGAACAATTTTGTTGAGTGGGATAATTCGTCACGCATAAATAATTCGCGTTACGCTCTCAGCATTAAGAATAAACTCTTGAAAGCGCGCATAATTTCATCCAGAACATGACAAATTTGGCAATTTTCAAACCCCCAGAAATTTACAAACATAATCTGAGGTGAAAACTTTTGAAGTCGATATGTTCAATGGGGAAAAAAATTTTGTTGAAAAATAATATATCGATCGGTGCAAACAGACTCAATAAAAAACCACATAGAGCATACAAATTCCTTTTTCTTCAAAAGTCGGAACAATAAGCTATTGCCACGCCCTGAACGTTCCGACTGTCCAAAAACTGGTATCGAAAAGTTTTTAGGTATAGAAATACTAACTAACTACGAAATTTAAGCTGACTATTAAGAACCGTGAGTGGAATTAATAAGACCAATTAGCCTGTCTCACTTAAATTTGAAAAAATTTTGTGGTGCGGGATACTTCGCCACGCGTAAATAAGGCGTGTCAAATTTTGAGCATCAAAATATCATAGAGCTCTTTCAGTTACGCTAGTCTATTAGTGACCTTTTCACAGCAAAATTTAATAATCTGGTGATTAAATATGGTACCTGATTTTGAGTGGGACACAAAAACTAGAACTGTACATTATCGATTTCATACATACTAGCGCCCATCTGCAGCTAAAACATTCCTGAAAACAACAGCATTAATGCTAAACGGAAAAAAATGGCTGATCGGATGGCTTGTTGTTGGATGAATGAACGGATGGAAGGCTAATGTATCGACGTATGGCTGTATTGATTGAGGTAGGACCGGGTGGATAGGCACTTGGAAGAATGGATGGCTGGCTGGATGAATGGATGGATCAATGGCTAGATAGAGGGATGGCTATATCAATGGCTGGATTAAAAGATGGATGGCTGGACGGAAAATGGATGGATATTTGGCTGATTTGGTGGTTCCATCGATTGATGGTTGGTTGGATTGCTGAGGAGACAGATACAGACGGATAGCTGGTGGGATCGATGGATAACTGAGTAGATGGATGGCTGGATCGCTTGATGGATTGCTGGTTGCGTATATAGATAATAATGCCTTGGTGTAAAAAAAAAGGAAGGATAGATGGATGCATGGCTGGCTGGAATGATGAATGGCTGGCGATAGATAGATGCATAGAAAGCAGGCCGGTTGTATTGACGGGCGATGGAAGGCTGGATGAATTTCTGGCTGAATGAATGAACGGATGATGTATGGCTAGATAGATAGATGGCTTGATGGAAGGGCAGATGGCTGGATAAACGGCTGTGTGTAAGAATGGATGGTTGAACAGATCAAATGATAATTGGAAGAACTGTTAAAGGGATGATGTTTTGGTGGACGACTGGTTGGATGTCCAAATGGATGGATAGTTTAATGGATAAATGCTTGGATAGACAGCTGGACGAACGAATGGTTTGATGGATGGATGGCTCGATGAATGGATGGGTCGATGGCTGCATGAATGGGTGTCTGGGTACCTGAATAGATGGATGATTTGATAGATAGGGGAGGGATGGACGATGGATGGCTAGATGGATACGTGGCTAGATAGATGGGTGGTGTAATGTATGCTTTGTTGGGTGACTATATGGCCGACTGGCAAGATATATTGCTAGAGGAATGGATAGATCGCTTGAAAGTAGGCTGGTTGGGCCGATGGACGGTGGTTAGCTGGACGGAGGGCTTGAATGAGTGTTGGCATAAAAAAAACAGGCTAGATAGATGGATGGCTTTATAGATAGATAGCTAGCGGGAGTGATGACTGGAAAAATGCTTGGAAACAAACCGTAAAACTGGTTGCGCGATGGATGATAAGATGTATGGTTGGATATATTGCTGGTTGGCTAGATGAACAGAAGATAGATGACTAGATGTATGGATGGATGGCTTGAAAAACGAATGAAAGCTGGTTGTAAAGATGGCAGACTGGATAGAAAGTTGGATACATGGCTTGATATATTGTTGGTTGAAAAGATGAAAGGATAAAAGATCGCCAGATAGATAGATGCCCTTTCTTGCGCTACACTACTCTACCTTGCACCGCCTCGCCCTGTCCTGCCTCGCCCTTCCCTGCCTCGTACCTCCTCGCCCTGACCTGTCCGGCTAACCCTGACCTGCCTTGCGCTGCCCTTTCTTGCACCTCTTCACGCTACCCAGGCCTTGCCCCTGTTTACTCTACCCAGGCCTTGCCCCTCCTCGCCCCATCTTCGGCTTCCCTTCCCTGCCGTGCTCCTTTTTCCATGTGCACCCTTATCTTGCCTTACGCTGCCTCGCCCTGCCCTATCCTCGTTCTATCCTACCTAGCAATCCCTGCTCTGCCTTGCGCTTCCTCGCCCTGCCCTATCCAAGCTCTGCCCCTCCTCGGCCGGCTCTGCGCTGCCCTACCCTACCGTGCCACTCCGCACTGCCTTGTCTTGCGCTGCCCTTGCCCTGATCTACCTTGTCTTAGGCTACCCTTGCCCTGCACTGCCTTGTCTTGCGCTACCCTTGGCCTGCACTGCCTTGTCTTGCGCTGCTCTACCCTGCCCCTCCTCGACCTGCCCTGCCTTGACAACTTCTCACCCTGCCCTGCCTTGCACCTCCTCTTCCTGCTCTGCCTCACACTCCCTACCATGCCTTACCCTTTCTCGCGCTGCCCTGCGCTGAATTTCTGGTCAAAAAAGAAACTAAATTTTCCTGACTTATTATACAACTCATCCTTTCAGTTACTTAAGAAAGAGCATTGGACCAGCTAAACCTGCAACGAAAATCAAAAAGGCATATCAAATAACAAGAACAGCCAGTTACTGTGCAACTATAGCGGTTACTGTGAATCTTCGGACCATAGATTTTAAAAAAACTACAAGAATTTTTTCAAATTTGTGTAGTTTTTTCTGAGTGGTGTGATAAAAGGAACTGACGTAAAGTTTTCATTTAGAAACATTCAACAGTCATAGTAAAAAAGGCAAACAGGACAACAGATTTCAAAGCAAATGACTAGAAAAATAAAAGAAATCATAAAAAAATTTCTAAAAATTCAATTTTTTTGCAGAACTTTTTTGAATTTTTGATTCCCAAAATGGCATTGAAAATCTCCAAAATCTAACTTTACTCGAGTAAAATTAAAATTAAGTATAAATAAGCGGGTAGCTGATTTTGCGTGGAAAACAAAATGCTAGCTGATTTTGGGTGGAAAAAAAACTAAGAAAAAACTAAAACACCCGAATACAAAGTTTCTCCCCATA
The DNA here is from genome assembly GCF_963678635.1 of Symsagittifera roscoffensis. Classification (NCBI taxonomy): domain Eukaryota; kingdom Metazoa; phylum Xenacoelomorpha; order Acoela; family Convolutidae; genus Symsagittifera; species Symsagittifera roscoffensis. Next base: position 29,897,976 of record NC_087065.1, on the reverse strand, counting down.
TTTCAAATAATCGGAACCAGAACTCATTTTTAATTTAAAAATACACAATATTGCTTTATTTAAGACCCCCCCCCCCCCCCCCGAGCCCTGGCGCAAAACTGAGGCGAGGGCCTTTTTGTCAATTTTTTACCCCCGACCAAACTGATGCCAGGCACCTTCCTCAATGAATTTCAAAGGAATTTAGGATCAGGCTTGAAAATCAACTTTTCACGCTGCTTTAGGCAGAGGGATAAGTTTTGCATTCGATTGCTCTACGAGAATAATGTCTGTGCAAGATAATTTTAATGACTATGAGAATGATGCTAATGAGAAGAGTTGAAAATTCAGTCGGGAATAATAAGACCAATAGCCTAATTTTGGTTCCGAACAATTTTATGTGCCTATAATAATTCAAGTTACGATTTCAGAATTTTAGATACATTTTTTAAAAAGCCAACGAGCAATGTAAGGCGGATCAAAGCGCCTACAGGATGATGCGTAGCACTTCCGCTTCTAAACACAAAGATTTCAGAATCCATCCCCTCTCTACCATTTTCAATCAATAGTTTGTGTAAAAAAAACTAACAACCCCATTCAAAGAAACTCCTCACATTCTTCGAAAGATGGAACAACTCGAAAATTGCAGCAACGTAGTAAAGCAGTGATTAGAAATTTGTACTTAATTTTGTTTCGAGAGGGTAACGCCAGAATCAGATGATGTTGGCGCAGAAAAAAAAATCGATTAAATTGAGTTACCATTTAATTCATTTCTTTTATTACTTCACTAATCGCTATTTTAGGCTTTATTCTGGTATATGCAACTGCTTACCAGTAGTAGTTCTTGCAGCTGTTGTCAATCTGGTACACAATTTTGTCCAGCGAGTCTTGCGGTTTCTTCGACTGAGCCAGAATCTTCACAATGCTGGCCACTGTGAGTCCGAGAATCGCCAAAATTAGCAACAGCTTCCAGCCAAACAAGAAAGAATCGCTGGAATACAGAAGTTATTACAGGCAAACAGGTTCTTTTCAAATCAATGGAAAAATTAAAGAAGTCTTAAATGTGCAATCCAATTTTTCAAAATGTACTGAGAACCTTTTCGTAAAATAAATATTCGACTTAGGCGTCCTAGAATTGGGGATTATTTAATATAGATGATCGTCTAATACTTACCCATGTTCATTGTCAGTCGTTGTGAACAAGTCAACTTCCAGAGGTGCGTTTTGGAAAGAGGTGAAACCATTGTAGAGCCAGCCAAACTGAGAAGCACATCTGAAAAAGCCCATTTCCCTTCCACTCAGTTAAAGAGGTACTAGTGTGTAACGCACCTCCGGTACTCATAATAAACCGCATATATTGGAAATAAGATCTGCAGACAGCGCCCAACTACAGGGTTCGTAATTACAATTTTTGCAAAGTTCTTTATTTAAATTTTTAATGCAAATTTTAGAGGATCATAAAATTTTGCGAAGTTTTATATAAGTTCTTCAAAAATTTTTAAAATGAACTAAGAAAGGTCACATCTGGAAAGCTAAACGCAATTGAGCAATCGCATTTAAACGCAAGATTTGCAAGTTCTTCTTCTTCTTACGACGCGTTTACTGACGCATCGGTGTCAACATACGTTCGCCCCATCCGCCGTAGGAGCCGCTGGAGGTCGCCCGAGTGTTTGATGAAGTGGGCGTCGTCAGATCCTCCAAGTCGTCGTCTGATTTCTTCTCCTCATTGGCATTCATGCAACACATGGTGGACGGTATCTTCTTGGCCGCAGTCAGGGCAATATGGGGAGTCGGCTGCACCTATCTGAGCGAGGGTGGCCTTACAGAGTGATGACTGCCCCGTCCTGAACTGGTTGGTGGTAATTTCTTCCCTTCTGTTTCTACCGTGGTTTTCCTTCGCCATTTATCTTGTTGTTTCATGTTCGCCGTAGAAGGCTTTGTCTTTCCTTCTCCTCTCCCTTCCAATCGCTGCCTTTGCGGTATCCAGGCTGACAGGTCTGTTCTGTTGTGGGAGGTTAGCTGCTTCGTTGGCCGCCCGGTCGGCTCTTTTGTTACCGGCCACTCCGCAGTGAGAGGGGACCCAAAAAAAGGTGGTGTGTTTGATCTTGTTAAAGGCTTTCCAGATCTTGATGCCGCAGTCAGAGTCTTGGTTTTCTGGTCCCGTGGCGAGTTTCTCCATTGATTATTTGGAGTCGGTCATTATCGTCACCGTGTTGCCGTGATCTTCATCGAGTGTGCTGACGTACTCAAGGGCCATGCGGATGGCTTTAATTTCTGCTTGGTACGACGCGCAGAGACGTCCTGCGGGGGTCCTCAGAATGGTGCTCCAGCCTCGCGTCATGACGACGGCTGCGCCTCCTCCATCTGTGGTACCTCCTGTGGCCGACCCGTCTGGCCAGAATTCGATGTAGAACGGTTCTTCTTTTCTGATCTTATCCAGCAGGACGTTTTTTGCTTTCCTTCTTCCGTCTTTTGCTCTGCTCTTTAGCTTCATCTCAGCGAGGTCGGATCTGAAGTGGATGTCGTTGTTGGTTGTGTTTCAGGGGGCGATGCTGTGTTGGTTCGGTTCTCGGGTAACTTGTCGAGTTTGCTGACGCTATCGAACTCTTTTGCTATTCGCCTCCAACAGCCACGGAACTGTCCGTGCGCGTCGGTAGTATCCTCGTTGCCTCTGCGCCAGTACTCGTGGGTTCTGCTCTTCAGACGAGGTCTCGTCGAACTGTTGGCGGTGCGCCAGGCGGGGGTATCATGGGGCAGTCGCAGCATACGTTCGCGGAGGCAGGCAGCTCTCTCCTGGCTGACGCGTTTCGTCGGCGGAAGGTCAGCGCAGGCGAGCAGGGCCGGGACTCTCTTGACTCCGAGGCAGCCAGTGATGACTCTGGCACACTTGTTCTGCTGTGCCTCAATGGCGTCCCGTGTCGAGGGCTGGGCCTTGCTAAGCCAGACTCCTGAGGCGTAGTCGGCGACGGCTCTGGTGGTGGCGATGTAAGCGGAGCGGAGGTTGTTCTGGGAGGTTCCGGTGGAGCGACCAGCAATGGCTCTTCTTCTAGCAACCATTCTCCGTTTGACCTCTTTGGCATGGGCAGAGAAGGTGAGTTGACAGTCCAGTGTCAGGCCAAGGAAGACGGGGTTGGCTTCGTAATTCAGCCGTTGTTCGCCGAGTCTGAGGTCCACTTGCTTCTTCTTGTTGTTCTCCTTCAGGTCGAGCGTGAAGGTGGTATAGCAGCACTTATCCTTGCTGAGGCTGACTTTCCAGTAGGCGCATCAGTGCTCAATAACATCAAGAGCAGGTTGAACTCTGGTAGCAGCGAGCTCGAGGGACCTGTCAGTAACGACAGCAGCAGTAATGTCGTCCGCGAAGAGGCTAACTTCGGTGCTGGGGGCGGCCCCTTGGACGAGAAAGTTGAGGTCGTTGCAGTAACACAGCCAGAGGATCGGGGCGGGCACAGAGCCCTGGGTAGGCCTTCTCTGAACACACGGAGGCGGCTGAGGGTGTTCTTCTAGTTCACGCGCGCTCTCCTTGTCGGTCAGGAACCCTTTAATCCACCGTATCACGCACTCGGGGACACCGAGGTCTGTCAGCTTTTTTTCATGGCATTCTTCCACACTCTGTCGTAGGCGTTCGAGTAGTCGAGGAGCACCACTAACGATCTTCTGGGGGCCTGATCTTCAAGGCCGTCAAAGATGTCTTGAGTGATCCGGACGAGCTGTTGCTCGGTGCTGCGGCCTTTCCTGAAGCCTGCCTAGACGGGATGTATATAGGGATGATGGTCGCCACGCGCCAGGCTGACGGCGTTTTTCCTTTTTGCCAGGACCTGTTGAAGAGGGCTAGGAGAGCCTTGAGCGCCGGGTCGGGGAGCTGCTTCAGCATTTCGTTGCTCATGCCGTCGGGGCCGAGGCTTTTGCGTTTCTTCAGGTTCTTGATGGCCAGTTTAACCTGCCGTAGCGTGAAGACGCTGCAGGCTCCTTCCTTGTTGCAGTTACAGTCGCTCATCAGAGCCTTCGCAGCTTCTCTGTTGACCGGATTGTCTTCGCTGGTCCTGTCAACTCTAGAGATCCCTGCGTACAGCTGGCAGAAGAGGTCTGCCTTCTGTTTGTCGGTCACCGCGTCTTTGAGTCTGGTCCCGTTCTCGTCTGTTCTGGTGAGGGCGGCGGGATCACGGACGGAGGGGCCCTCTCCTCTGAAGCTCTTGAGGGTCTGAAAGAGGTCGGTGTCGACGTTCATTCTCGGGCACTTGTCATTCCAGTACTTTTTCTTCTCCAACTCGATTACCCTTTTCTTGTCTCTCCTTGCCTGTTGGAGTTCGTCCACATCTTCCTTATTGCCGGTTCTGTCCACTTTCCTTCTGGTCCTGTTACATCTCCGCTTTGCTTCGTCGCATTCCCGGCTTCCAGGGTTTGTTATTGCCGCCTCTGGGGATGTGCTTTTTGGCAGCTTCAATGATGGTGTTGGTCAGGGAGCGGTTCTGTTGTTCCAGGGACCCGCAAGGGGCGTCCCCGGTCTCCGTCACCTTGCTCCTGAATCCGCTCCAGTCAGCCTTTTTGTAGCTTTACTTCAGTGGTGGCTTCCCTCTCCTGGTCACCTTGTCGCCGTCGACGGTAAAGAGGATCGGGAGGTGGTCCGACCCAAGATCATCGATGGTGGTCCAGTTCTCTCTGATAATCTCCACAACGTCTTCAGAAGCGATAGGGACGTCAGGGCTCGACAGTCCTCCTGTCGCCGGATTGGACCGCGTATGTTTCTTGGTATCGTTGGCCGTTTGAAGACTTTTCCCCATCATCCAGTCTTCGATCTTACTACCTCTTTCGTCAGCATCTTGGAACTCGTCCCAGTCTCCGTGTGCGTTTAGGTCGCCAGCGATGATGCATCTGCGACCGGTGGGCAGACTGTTCAGCTGCTGCGTCCAGTCCTCTTCGGCTCTACTGCTCGTGGGAGGGATGTAGACGTTACTGATGGTGGTTTCCTTCTTGCCTCGGAGAGTGATCATGACTGCATCGGTCCGTTTGTTGGTTCCAGTTTCGATTCTGCTGTAGTCAACGTCTTCTCGGACAAGGGTGAGGACACCTCCTCTTCCTTTGCTGACGTAGAAGATCTCATCTTTCCTGGCCGCGATGACATAGCCCGATGGAGGCTTGTGCTCTTAATTCTCCATGAGGTGGGTCTCTTGGAGGAGGACAACAAGGGGCTTGTTAGCGTGGACCCTGTGGGCAAGCTCAACGTGCCTAGTTCTCAGCCCGTTGCAGTTCAATTGGAGAAACAGCTTCATCGAGTCGCCTTGGTATTTGTCCTTCTTTGTGTCAGGGGGATCAGTTTTCGTGGGGATTGCCCGGGTTGGCTGGATCGGGGAAAGTTTTGCGGTCTGCGCTGCCGTCTCGACGCACTTTGCGCAGTAGAAATTTCTGTTCCACTCCGCTGACTTCTTCAATCCGCTGCACTTCAGGTGGATCCAGCAACAGTCCCAGTTGTGGCACCACACCCGCTGTTGTCGTCCGTACGGCTTGGTGCATCTTCCACAGTTGGGCCCCGGTTTTGGCTCAATGCCGGTCATGATCAGCATGATCACAACAAGTTGACGGGACAGAGTTGCCGGCTTGCTGGTCTGTCCCCTTCCCAAAAACCCGACAGGTCTCGGGGACTCCCTTGGCGGATGGTTGTCGTAGCGGAGATATTCCGTCCCGGGCTTTTCTTCCCGGGTATGAGGTATTCTTTTTTGAAAACCAGAAAAAATTTCACATCTCGAAAACTACTAAGAAACTACTGAGCAGTCTTATTTGATGGCAATATTCGCAATCTTTGAAAGCACTCTGACAGCACACAACTACAGGGTTGAGAATTTCACTTTAGTGAATTATTTTGTAAATTAATTTTTCTGAAAATGTGAAAAAATCGATCACAAAAATCGCCGTATCTGGAAAAATGCAAGGTTTTGAGCAGTCATATTAGGAGGCAAAACTCGCAACTCCATAGAGAACGCTGACAGAGCCTCACTACAGAGATAGTAATTTAGCAGCCAAATTTAGAGGCAAAATTTGCAACCCCCTGAGAGTATTTTTGGTCCGTTTGTGAGTTTCAGATTCTACTTTCTATTTTCCAACAACTAATATTAAATGATTAAATTCAAAGTTGTGTTCTACAGCTAAACAGAAATACTTAGTATATAATAATAGTTCATATGGCTAAATCGTTGGTGCATTTCATATCGTTCAAAAATTTTTGAAAGAGTTTTAGGTATAGCCATCAAATTCTAGTTATAACAAGACTGCTCGTATTAGGGCGGAGCCCTGAATGCTCCGACTGCCCATTAAGGTTTATGGAGCAGTAATATCATTAAAAAATTAAAAGTAATAAAACAAAATAATTTTTTTTTTCAAAAATTTGAAATTTTTTATAAAAATCATCCCCCCACACGCCATATAAAGTACAAAAGGATAGATTTCGCTTCTTGTAACAAATCAATTATGGCAAATAAGCTTCGTTAAATCAACTTGGAACGATTTCTAAGACGGATTAACTCTCCGCTTACGCGTTAATAGCGCGAAATATATCGCGCGTTAATTGTCCCAAATTGGCCAAAATGGCAATCTTTAAACCCCCATAACTTTACGAAAAATGACCACAGGTGAAATATCTTTTCAAATTTGAGCTCAACACAACAGTACCTTTCGAATGATATAAAAAAATTCCGTCAAAAATGGCTAGTTAAAAAGTCGAAATTTGTCTGAAGAAAAAAAAACCCACCCCGAGCACAAATATTCAGTTACTTTCGTATCGAAAGTCGGAACAATTACTTTCGTATCGAAAGTCGGAACAACAAGTAATTCAGCCTGCTTTCTGATTTTCAATGGTGAATGTGCTGTTTCCGACATTAATATGGACACAACGCTCAAGGCTGATAAAATGATTACTAAAGGAAAATATATTAGACGTAGGAGCGAAATTGTCAAAGGAAATAAAAGCGGCAATGTTTTTTTCCACTGTGCGCCTTGAGAGAAGTCAATTAAACAAAAATAGCCAAAAACGTGACGTCTAAGGTGCTCTAAATGGAACCCTTTGCTTTTTGTTAGTCTTTTCTTCCGTCCTTTTGCTGGAAACGCTCGTCCTAGTACATATGGAGGTTGCATTCTGGTTCGTTTTTTGAAAAGAATTTTTCGTTACCTTCTGAGGCGATTACTCGGAAGCCGACATGATGCATCCGACACGCTAGATTTTCTCGAGCTTTTGGTATTTTGATAAAATAAAAGTTTAAATATTAATTACTGGCATAATTGATGATTTTTATTGAGAATTGATAAAATGCAATGAGTATTTGAGTATTAAGTCTGCACCAAACGCTCGCGTTGATCATGTTCAAAAGCGTAACTATTTGAGAATGAAAACAAGACGGCTCATATTAGGGCGAGGCCCTGGATGTTCCGACTGCCTTTTAAGGTCTATGGAGAGTAATAACCTGAAAAATTAATCTTCCGGTTTAAACTCAAAATATGGACTCTCAAAACCTTCTGGTTTTGGAGAAATCACGATTTTTCTGAAATTTGGAAAAGCCCTGAATGTTCTGCCTGCCTTTTAAGGTCTATGCAGCAAAAATAACGTACAAAACAAAACGTAATTTTTTTTTGGAATTTGAGATTTTTGTGGAAATCATCTTCCCAATTTCCATACAAAGTACAAGGTGATAGATTTCACTCCTAGTAATAAATGAATCATGGCAAAAAAGCTTCATTCACCCAATTTGGAACAATTTCCAAGACGGATTAAATCTCCTCTTACGCGTTAATAGCGCGAAATATATAGCTCATTACTTGTCCCAAATTGGCCAAAATGGCTATCTTTAAACACCCATAACATTACAAAAAATGATCACAGGTGAAAAATCTTTCAAATTTAAGCTCAACAATACTTTTTGAATGAAAAAAAATTCATCAAAAATGTCGAGTTAAAAAGAAAGTCGCAATTTGCCTGAAAAAAACCCCGAGCACCAATAATCCGTTACTTTAGATACGAAAGTCGGAATAACGAAGTTTATGATTTTTTATCACAATCAAAGTTTTCAAATGTGACCAGAAACTCGTTTTGAGATTAATGATTTTTCATGATTATCAAAGTTTTCAAATGGGACCAGAGACTCATTTTGAGTTTGGAGAAACAAAATTCAAAAATAAATTTTAAAAACCTGTTTTGGTTGTAAGAAACTGCGATTATTAAGAAACAGCAAAAAGCCAACTACGATAAATGATTTTTTTGGATCAACCGTACAATTTTTCCACAAATTGATTTGAGGGGGAGAAAATATGTATTTTTCAGAAATTAACTTTGAATATACTTTAAATTTATAAAAAAAAAATAGGTTTTTTATTTAGAGAAAATTGATTAGTTAGTTTAGGTTATTAACAGCATTCAAATGCACGCCACATAAAAATTGTGAAATTAATATCAAGTTTAATACGTTGCTAGGGGCAAATTCTACAGTTGCTCACTTTGGGGTGGATTGTACGGTTGATCCATTTTTTTCTCTTTATTTTTATCATTAGTAAAATTTTATATTTCTCGTTTGCTTGAAAATGATTGTTGCAATAAACTTTGGGTGCTCTCAATATAGGCATGAAATATGTCTTTCGTGTTTTCTCTCCACTGTCAATTTTAACAAGACTGCTCGTATCAGGGTGAAGCCCTGAATGTTCCGACTGCCTTTCAAGGTTTATGGAGCAGTAATAACATTAAAAAGTTCAATGAAATCAAACAAAATGAAAAAAAAAAAATTTCTAAAGATTGAAATTTTGTATGAAAATCATCCCCCCACATGCCATATTAAGTAGAAAAAGATAGGTTTCGCTCCTTGTAACAAACCAATTATGGCAAATAGGCTTCGTTCAACCAATTTGGAACGATCTCTAAGACGGATTAACTCTATTATGCGTTAATAGCGCGAAATATATCGCGCGTTAATTGTCCCAAATTGGCCCAAATGGCAATCTTTAAACCCCCGTAACTTTACAAAAAATGATTACAGGTGAAATATCTTTTCAAAATTGAGCTCAGGACAACAATACCTTTCGAATGATATTTAAAAAATCCGTCAAAAATGGCTAGTTAAAAAGTCGAAATTTGTCTGAAAAAAAAACCCACCCCGAGCACAAATATTCCGTTACTTTCGAAAGTCGGAACAATAATAATTGATAATAATTGAGTTAGACTTAATTTGATTTCGGAGAAATAAATTATCTTTCCTTTTCTTTCGTTCTGTTAAAAAAAAGGAATTTTCGCACGAGAAAATAGAACGATCCGCATAAGCGGTCAGTTGCTTTATTTTACGAGAAATCGTGAAAGATCCGTCATCATGTATATGGAGTTAACCACAAGGTTAAACTCAATGTTACCTATTTTTTAGTCGCCATCATGCAACATTCATTCAAGATAGGCGGAAAATACGTTGTGCTTACCTTTTCGTAAAGAAAAGGGGAAATAGTATTGTCGCGTTAAGTGGTTACGCTCCTGCCCTAATCATCTTAGTCGTTTTTTCAAGTCCTTAATTAAAAGTTATGTAAGTTCGATTATTTCCATCCGGTTGTTAAATAATACGATGAAGCTGGCCGTGTTGACAGCTAATAGTTCTGATGTTCAGAAGCCATAATTGAAACGCCAAAAAATCTGATTTTGTTTCGGGCTCACAAAAGTCAGCAAGGCTTGGGAAGTAGCAAATTTCATCCAGAGCTGGCTGATTTTTTAAATCGAAGTTTGCTCAACGTGGAATGGTCTTTCGTAGTTAAACCCTTATTTCTTTTATGCTTGTGAGCCTTTTTGTTCGCTGTGCTGCTGGTGTCCAATATCGTTCAACCTCTTTTGTTGTAGAATTTTTATTCTGATTTTTTTTTTCAATTCGCAAATATTGACGTTTTTGCGTTGAAATAGTTTGTTTTCAGGATTCAAATTTTTCTCTTCGCGCCTAATCGTAGGGATCTTGCTTAACTGTTTTGGTTATGCAGTATAAATGTTTGAATTTTCTTCTCTCTTATGTCTTCGTTTTTGTAACGATAATATTGATTGCCAAATTAGAAAAAGTGATTTGTTAATTGCAGAAAAATAGTTGATGAAAAACTACTAAAATGTTTGAATTGTCTATGAGGGTCAGGTTATCGGCTTTTTAAAAAAAAAACGGTGTGAAAAAATTGATCAAATTTACAAACTTCTTAGGTTTTTGAAAAAGCCAGGCTACCAAATTATGGAAATCAACCATTTCAATTGTAAAGTCTACAATTGTTGTTGATGTGGCGATAAGTGCTTCGATCGGCCAAAAAGGCATTTTTGTTGAGGTAAAGCGCAGTTCAGAAGAATGTGATGGTAAAATGTGAGGTTTTTTTTCTGATAGTTTTTCCTTTTTGTTACCGTAATCACGAAGACAATTAAATAAGGCTTTGAAGTAAAACTTGCGTTTTTTCTTTAATGGCAACATAGGAACTGTCCGAACAATAGCTTGGAAGGCGCATAGTGGATATTGTTGAACAGGGAATTGAGATAAAATTCAAACGGAGGGACTTGAGATCACAACATGTTCTTTTTGAATAGTTTTTTCATTTTATGAATTGGTAGATGAATGAATAGAGTGCATTGGAGATCGAGACGGACTAAAAACGCAGAAGAAGTGGTGAAGATTGCTGCTAATTTGGCAAATTAGGCAAGATTTGCAACCCCCTGAGAGTATTTTTGGTCCGTTTGTGAGTTTCAGATTCTGCTTTCTATTTTCCAACAATTAATATTAAATGATTAAATTCAAAGTTGTGTTCTACAGCTAAACAGAAATACTTAGTATATAATAATAGTTCATATGGCTAAATCGTTGGTACATTTCATATCGTTCAAAAATTTTTGAAAGAGTTTTAGGTATAGCCATCAAATTCTAGTTATAACAAGACTGCTCGTATTAGGGCGGAGCCCTGAATGCTCCGACTGCCCATTAAGGTTTATGGAGCAGTAATATCATTAAAAAATTAAAAGTAATAAAACAAAATAATTTTTTTTTCTTCAAAAATTTGAAATTTTTTATAAAAATCATCCCCCCCACACGCCATATAAAGTACAAAAGGATAGATTTCGCTTCTTGTAACAAATCAATTATGGCAAATAAGCTTCGTTAAATCAACTTGGAACGATTTCTAAGACGGATTAACTCTCCGCTTACGCGTTAATAGCGCGAAATATATCGCGCGTTAATTGTCCCAAATTGGCCAAAATGGCAATCTTTAAACCCCCTTTAACTTTACGAAAAATGATCACAGGTGAAATATCTTTTCAAATTTGAGCTCAACACAACAGTACCTTTCGAATGATATAAAAAAATTCCGTCAAAAATGGCTAGTTAAAAAGTCGAAATTTGTCTGAAGAAAAAAAAACCCCACCCCGAGCACAAATATTCCGTTACTTTCGTATCGAAAGTCGGAACAATTACTTTCGTATCGAAAGTCGGAACAACAAGTAATTCAGCCTGCTTTCTGATTTTCAATGGTGAATGTGCTGTTTCCGACATTAATATGGACACAACGCTCAAGGCTGATAAAATGATTACTAAAGGAAAATATATTAGACGTAGGAGCGAAATTGTCAAAGGAAATAAAAGCGGCAATGTTTTTTTCCACTGTGCGCCTTGAGAGAAGTCAATTAAACAAAAATAGCCAAAAACGTGACGTCTAAGGTGCTCTAAATGGAACCCTTTGCTTTTTGTTAGTCTTTTCTTCCGTCCTTTTGCTGGAAACGCTCGTCCTAGTACATATGGAGGTTGCATTCTGGTTCGTTTTTTGAAAAGAATTTTTCGTTACCTTCTGAGGCGATTACTCGGAAGCCGACATGATGCATCCGACACGCTAGATTTTCTCGAGCTTTTGGTATTTTGATAAAATAAAAGTTTAAATATTAATTACTGGCATAATTGATGATTTTTGTTGAGAATTGATAAAATGCAATGAGTATTTGAGTATTAAGTCTGCACCAAACGCTCGCGTTGATCATGTTCAAAAGCGTAACTATTTGAAAAATGAAAACAAGACGGCTCATATTAGGGCAAGGCCCTGGATGTTCCGACTGCCTTTTAAGGTCTATGGAGAGTAATAACCTGAAAAATTAATCTTCCGGTTTAAACTCAAAATATGGACTCTCAAAACCTTCTGGTTTTGGAGAAATCACGATTTTTCTGAAATTTGGAAAATCAATCAAACTTTTTAAAAAACGCTGCTCATATCAGGACAAAGCCCTGAATGTTCTGCCTGCCTTTTAAGGTCTATGCAGCAAAAATAACGTACAAAACAAAACGTAATTTTTTTTTGGAATTTGAGATTTTTGTGGAAATCATCTTCCCAATTTCCATACAAAGTACAAGGTGATAGATTTCACTCCTAGTAATAAATGAATCATGGCAAAAAAGCTTCATTCACCCAATTTGGAACAATTTCCAAGACGGATTAAATCTCCTCTTACGCGTTAATAGCGCGAAATATATAGCTCATTACTTGTCCCAAATTGGCCAAAATGGCTATCTTTAAACACCCATAACATTACAAAAAATGATCACAGGTGAAAAATCTTTCAAATTTAAGCTCAACAATACTTTTTGAATGAAAAAAAATTCATCAAAAATGTCGAGTTAAAAAGAAAGTCGCAATTTGCCTGAAAAAAAACCCCGAGCACCAATAATCCGTTACTTTAGATACGAAAGTCGGAATAACGAAGTTTATGATTTTTTATCACAATCAAAGTTTTCAAATGTGACCAGAAACTCGTTTTGAGATTAATGATTTTTCATGATTATCAAAGTTTTCAAATGGGACCAGAGACTCATTTTGAGTTTGGAGAAACAAAATTCAAAAATAAATTTTAAAAACCTGTTTTGGTTGTAAGAAACTGCGATTATTAAGAAACAGCAAAAAGCCAACTACGATAAATGATTTTTTTGGATCAACCGTACAATTTCTCCACAAATTGATTTGAGGGGGAGAAAATATGGATTTTTCAGAAATTAACTTTGAATATACTTTAAATTTATAAAAAAAAAAATAGGTTTTTTATTTAGAGAAAATTGATTAGTTAGTTTAGGTTATTAACAGCATTCAAATGCACGCCACATAAAAATTGTGAAATTAATATCAAGTTTAATACGTTGCTAGGGGCAAATTCTACAGTTGCTCACTTTGGGGTGGATTGTACGGTTGATCCATTTTTTTCTCTTTATTTTTATCATTAGTAAAATTTTATATTTCTCGTTTGCTTGAAAATGATTGTTGCAATAAACTTTGGGTGCTCTCAATATAGGCATGAAATATGTCTTTCGTGTTTTCTCTCCACTGTCAATTTTAACAAGACTGCTCGTATCAGGGTGAAGCCCTGAATGTTCCGACTGCCTTTCAAGGTTTATGGAGCAGTAATAACATTAAAAAGTTCAATGAAATCAAACAAAATGAAAAAAAAAATTTCTAAGATTGAAATTTTGTATGAAAATCATCCCCCCACATGCCATATTAAGTAGAAAAAGATAGGTTTCGCTCCTTGTAACAAACCAATTATGGCAAATAGGCTTCGTTCAACCAATTTGGAACGATCTCTAAGACGGATTAACTCTATTATGCGTTAATAGCGCGAAATATATCGCGCGTTAATTGTCCCAAATTGGCCCAAATGGCAATCTTTAAACCCCCGTAACTTTACAAAAAATGATTACAGGTGAAATATCTTTTCAAAATTGAGCTCAGGACAACAATACCTTTCGAATGATATTTAAAAAATCCGTCAAAAATGGCTAGTTAAAAAGTCGAAATTTGTCTGAAAAAAAAACCCACCCCGAGCACAAATATTCCGTTACTTTCGAAAGTGGGAACAATAATAATTGATAATAATTGAGTTAGACTTAATTTGATTTCGGAGAAATAAATTATCTTTCCTTTTCTTTCGTTCTGTTAAAAAAAAGGAATTTTCGCACGAGAAAATAGAACGATCCGCATAAGCGGTCAGTTGCTTTATTTTACGAGAAATCGTGAAAGATCCGTCATCATGTATATGGAGTTAACCACAAGGTTAAACTCAATGTTACCTATTTTTTAGTCGGCATCGTGCAACATTCATTCAAGATAGGCGGAAAATACGTTGTGCTTACCTTTTCGTAAAGAAAAGGGGAAATAGTATTGTCGCGTTAAGTGGTTACGCTCCTGCCCTAATCATCTTAGTCGTTTTTTCAAGTCCTTAATTAAAAGTTATGTAAGTTCGATTATTTCCATCCGGTTGTTAAATAATACGATGAAGCTGGCCGTGTTGACAGCTAATAGTTCTGATGTTCAGAAGCCATAATTGAAACGCCAAAAAATCTGATTTTGTTTCGGGCTCACAAAAGTCAGCAAGGCTTGGGAAGTAGCAAATTTCATCCAGAGCTGGCTGATTTTTTAAATCGAAGTTTGCTCAACGTGGAATGGTCTTTCGTAGTTAAACCCTTATTTCTTTTATGCTTGTGAGCCTTTTTGTTCGCTGTGCTGCTGGTGTCCAATATCGTTCAACCTCTTTTGTTGTAGAATTTTTATTCTGATTTTTTTTTTCAATTCGCAAATATTGACGTTTTTGCGTTGAAATAGTTTGTTTTCAGGATTCAAATTTTTCTCTTCGCGCCTAATCGTAGGGATCTTGCTTAACTGTTTTGGTTATGCAGTATAAATGTTTGAATTTTCTTCTCTCTTATGTCTTCGTTTTTGTAACGATAATATCGATTGCCAAATTAGAAGAAGTGATTTGTTAATTGCAGAAAAATAGTTGATGAAAAACTACTAAAATGTTTGAATTGTCTATGAGGGTCAGGTTATCGGCTTTTTAAAAAAAAACGGTGTGAAAAAATTGATCAAATTTACAAACTTCTTAGGTTTTTGAAAAATCCAGGCTACCAAATTATGGAAATCAACCATTTCAATTGTAAAGTCTACAATTGTTGTTGATGTGGCGATAAGTGCTTCGATCGGCCAGAAAGGCATTTTTGTTGAGGTAAAGCGCAGTTCAGAA
>NC_087065.1:29717709-29882781 GCF_963678635.1 Symsagittifera roscoffensis | reverse complement strand
TAATACACCGTATTGATATATTGGTTGTATAAACTGGTGTTAAATTCTAATGAGAACAGATGAGCTGAGAAACTGTCTTGTTTGAATAAAAAAATGGATATGAATCGATTGTATTTTTTTTCTTACTGATTCAACATGTTGGTTGAAGGTAACATCTTGATCCAAAATTAATCACAGGTATTTAACTGCACTTTTAAGTTCTATCGTGTTTTGGTTCCAGTTAAAACTTTCAAATTTTTTTTTCATTTGTGATCATTATTTGTGTTCTTCCTTTGTTTGTTGCAAATTTATTACTTTCCATCCATTCGGATATTAATTCCAAGTCTGTTTTAAGTTTTTTAGTTTTATTGTGTGTTCGTGTTGAGCATGCGTAATGACGATTTAAAAAAAAATGACAAAGTATTCAAAAATCAATGATTCTGTTAGATACTCTGAAACAGAAGTTTTTTGCTAAGCAGTACTATGATAGATAATGAAGGTTGATATGCTTTTCTTTCTGTCCGCTGTCAAATTATGTTTCGAATACAAAAGATGAATGGTATTGTACCTGCAGTAGAAGTCTCTTTTGGAGTGGACTCTGATGATCTCACAGGATCTTCCTCGGGTGTCCCTCCTCTCAGTGGCCACACAACCAATTCCAGCAATACCAACCCGGACTCTGATCAAATCATCTGGGATAATTTTTACATCTCCGATGTCTTGCACATGTTGGGAGTGGGTAATGACTGTATTTGTACAAGTGACAGATTCTGGAATGAATATTTGTCCATTAATCATATTAATTTTCAGAACATTGAATTCAATAATACCTTTTCAACACAGCGGCGAAGCGGAGTTTCGCACCACTTGCGATACAACACAAACATAAAAATTGAAAAATCTAGGGGAAACAAAATTCTCGTTTGTCTTGATAAACAAAAAAAATGGAGCCCAGCTAAAGTGGGAGGTACGTGTTTGTGTTGAATGAATTTGCTCTACTCGTACGGCACGAAAAATGGGATTTAAAAAATTGGACTTTGCCCGAAACCTTAGTAGTTTCTCTACAGAAATAAAGTGAGAAGAGTAAAAAATTTTGAGATAATCAATTTTCCCAAGGAAATAACATTTCTCTTAAAAAACTAAATAGTCCCTACTTCTGCAGGAACCATTATTACAACCGGTTCATTCAATTGAACTTTTTTTCTTAGATTTGATCTGTAATATTTGAGAAAATTCAAAAAGATTCTAAAAAACGGTCAAAAGGCCCACAAAAATATCAGAACGATTTCCAAAATCCATTTTTTCCGCAAAAAGCAGGATGTGGCTGTTTAAGGAGAAACTAAAACTGGGTTTCTCGGTTGGAAACAGCCTGAAAACTAGCACGGTAGTTTTCGAGTAAAGGAAAAACTTTCCAAAAAATGTTGAAGTTTGAAAAAAATTGGCTTGTTTGAAGGCCATAAGTTTTTTTAATAAATAAACGGGGCATAGTCAGTCATAAAGAAGCATAGTCTAGGCTTTCAGAAATCTGTTGCTTCGATTAAACCTATGATATCAGATTTGGCAGACTAGTTGGCAAAAATAGTCCAAATAAACGGTCAACAAATCAAAAATTTGACATTGCCGAGAATCATAACGTTTTGCGCGAAAAAACAGTGCATAGCCGCTTCGACAAAAGGAATTCACGCAACCTGTAATTTCCATTGAACCCAAAATCTTAGATGTAGGAGGATTGGTTTTCAAGAAAGCTCAAAAACCTAAAAAAAAGTAGAAAAAAAATAAAAATTTTGACTATTTCGAAGGCCATAATTTTTTGGGTGTAATCAAATGAGCTTCCCATAATCCGTTCGTTGAACTGAACCTAAAACCTCAGATATGGCAGGATAGTTTTCGAGAATATTCAAAAAGTTGACTTTTCCGACGGCAATAACATTTTAAGTAAAAAATTTTGTGAGTGATCGCTAAGGCAGGGGAGCTTCTCACTACCCCTTTACTCCATTGAACCCACAAAATCAGATATGATAGGTTAGTTTGGGAGAAAAGTCAAAAAGATTCAACAAAACAGTCAAAAATTAAAAATTAGACTATTCCGAAGGCCATAAGTTTATGTGTTAAACAATTTTGTGTTAAACAATTTATGTGTTAAACAATTTTGTGTTAAACAATCAGGGGGGAGCTTTTCAATACCATTCCAATATTTGAAAGCAAAAATACAGATTTGAGAGGGGCAGTTTTCAAGAAAGCTAAAGAAAAATCAAAACTATGCTACAATTATTCCCCACATAAATTTTGAAGGCTATAGACAGAGGGTCAAGTAAAAAGAGATTCCATGCGAGTATTCAGCCACAAAATGGAGCAGGCGGTCTTTCATTTCATACCCTTTTTTGAAAATCAGTAGAAGTTTGTGAGAAAAATGAAACTTTTCCCATAAATTTGGAAATAAAGTTCCATAATGAAAAAGAATTCAGCAAACCGATTGGTAAACATACAACTAATTTGTGTTTCCCTGAAATCGACCCAAAATTAAGTCATTAACCCGATAAAAAATCATAAAAAATAATAAGAAATAATTTGGGCGAAAGGATAAGAAATAATTTTTGGGCGAAAGGATAAGAAATAATTTTTGGGCGAAAGGATTATAAGCTGATATAATTAGAGCCGGCAGCCAAAAAGCCAAAAATCTACCCTACAAATACGAAGAAAAAATCATCTTGTCATAACGTTTACCGTAACCGACAACTAGAGCCTCCATATCATCCTTACATAAAAAACGTAAAAAGTTACCACTTCTTATTTTAGCCATTCAGTGAACATAAAAAATGATTGTAAAAAATTGAAAGAATGTGTATTATCCCCGGTTACCATACTCTTGCTTATCACCAGGAAACATATTGATGAAATCTTCAAATCGTATTTCATATATGTTGACAGAAACTTTCGTATTATACTAGAGAAACTTTCGTAATAAAAATGGTCAAAACTCAAAAAAGAACGGTTTCTCATGAAATGGTTGTGATTTTGCTTTAATACACCGTAAATACAACAAGAGCATTGCAGAAATGATTGAAAACCCGTACTCTAAAAATGACAGAACATTTAATTAGATCATCAGACCTTAGTTTCTGTGTTTTCTGGACAAACTATTTATTTCTCAACTAGCATTAAAAATAAACAATTTATACAAAAATAAACTTAAATTATTCCACCGCTCAACCGAAACGAGATGAAAATTGATTCTGCACGCTTTGAGTATACACAAAAGTCGTAGCGACCTAAGGCAAACTAAAATTGGTTATAAAAGTGTTATTTTGCTTACAATCAGGTTTTGTGGCCTGGTGGTTAAAGTTCTTGTCTAGCTAAAGTAAGAACGAGGTCTCAGACCCCAACAACAGATTTTTTTTCTGACTAAAAACAATCTAGGTTAAGCCAATTTCCGACCAAAAATTAGATGAAAAATGAAGAAATGTAGGAAAATCCCTGCTTTATTTAAACAGTTCATTAGAAAGTTAGGACCCTAAACAATCGGGTAATTGTTCAAATCAACTGCTTAAATAACGATTCGAGTTAAATATTTCGAGTAATTCTAGTAAAGTATTGGCCAGAAAAAAAAGAATTTTTTTGGTACGGAAAGCTGAACGCTAAACTAGGAAAAAAGCAAAGAATGTTTTGAAATTATTGAACCATATTAAAATATCGAAATCAGTGCAAAAACTAAACACAACAACTATTTAAAAAAAACAGTTGCCACCAACGAGAATCGAATATGTGACCTCACTACAGTGCTAGAATCTAATGTCATCACAACTTCGCTATATCGTCTCTACTTTTCCAAACACCAGCCACCACTAAAAGCGTAACTGGCACGTTCCATTAAGTTGCCAAATAGAATTAGAGCAGTAAATAAATACTGAGAATAAGCGCTAATTTTCCGAGCGTTAATCAACTGGATGAAGCTGCATTACAAATACAGAAAAGCAGTGTAATTAGAAGGACCAAAACACTGCACAAGTAGATCAGAACTTCACAAGCAAGCAAAATTTAATGTTTTCAAAATTCAAATTAGAATTTTTTTGGCACAAATGAATTATTTCAAATCCTCTGAAAAAACCAACTATGCTAGCGTTTCACATAAAACATTATTTAAAAAACATCAAACACTGCGTAGCAATTAACTTAAACATTTTGAAACAGGTCTGAATGTTGCTCAAAATTTTAAAGATTATACATGCCAGTCAACAAAAATATCAGGAATAGTTCACTTGACCATTCTGAGAACCAAAACGTTATAGAGAAAAGTAACGTAAGGCTACTCACTTTATTGAATCTTATATTTTGATTTCACAAGTATGTGCTTTTATTTCTTCAAAAAATAACCGAAAAATAACCGAAGAAAAATAGTTAAGAGTGAGGCAGCAAAGCAGATTTATTGACAACATTTTCCATCGTTTTGAACATAAGCGACGTTCTTTAAAACTAATGGCAGATGTAAGGATCCGAGCTAATTTAGATGCTTACCATTTGATTTGATGATAAAACTGCGATGGACAGTAAAAGAGAATGCAGAATAGCGATCAGTGGTAGGATTGAAGCCTTCCTCGATGCCAGATTGCCACTCCTCTCCACTTTGACTAGTGCAAGTCAAGTGCACGGACACTGGCCACAATAGAGGAGACAGGTAGTCCACTCTCACTGTGGAGCCCACTGCATCCACTCCTTGTAGATCCAGACGACTGGGTTGGGACCGGAAAACCAACTTGTAGAAGCCAGATGCAGAGGAGAAGTAGTGGAGGTGTGCACTGGGGATGTCCCATGAGTCTTTAAATTGCAGATGCAGTGAAGGTAACGAATCTCCTGAACAATCTGTTGTTTTCAGAATTACAGGCGAGTGGAACATTATCTGAAATAAAAACGGCAGAGTCTGTGTAAAATGAATCAATGAGCAAGCACGTTCGAAGAAGACCATTCTTAATTTTTGCGACAGAGTAAATTGAACCTACATCATTAGTTTCAGATTGGCGAATCAAAGCATCTTTTTCTTCGAACTCGACTACCGCTAGATTGAGACAGTGTTCTTTGAGGTAACTCCAATCCAAGCCCTCGTTCGTCTTTCCTATCATTACCCCCCTGGTTCTGAACAAAGACGGGGAAGATACTTTCTTAAAAGAGTCCAGTCGTGACTTGAACCGACTCATGTGCAGAGAGAAGCCAGGTGGAGAAATGAGGAGTTCAAAAGGTACTCTACTCAGCCCTAACAGTATTGTCTGATTCTAAACAAAACCAGGGCTTATCGTTAATATTAGATAGTCAAACTTAGACGCGCGCCAACTTAGATAGTCATATTATTTTTTGATCAAATTAAAAAGAAAATTTACTGGAAAAATAACTGAGCAAAAACAAAACACACATCATACATGTATTAGACAAAACACAAAGAAGTCACAAGAGGTAGGGAGAAGAAAAATTATACGGGCGAAGCGTTACACAGAGTTTCGCAAAACTGACGCTAAAGCGACAAAATAATCAGAAACGAAACGAATATCGTATAATAACCTTCATTTCTTCATTTTTCTGTTATATAGGAAATTGATTTAAAAATATTTCCGGAATGAAATTAAGTCCGTGGTGGCTTTCTCATAGAGTAATTTCGGATAAGGTACACTGTCTGTTCGTCACTCTATCTTATTTTCAGCCGGATAGGTTCGTGCAACTTCTTAGTCTAAGAACAATCTTAATCTTGCTCTTGTATCTCCTAGTCTCAATAGACCAAGAGTGAACTGGTATTATTGCAACGCTTAGAATCAAGAAATAGAATTTAGGAAGAGCAACTGTTTGCTAAGTTAAATTTATTCTTCTTTGGCTGAAACTATAAATAGTTTCAGCCTTACAATTTACTGTAAGTGTTAGTAATGGCTGGTTAATTCTAAGTATTCTACAGAGATAATCTATCAATAATATAATTGCGTATAAATACTTGTTTTAAACTGGTTCCAGGAACAACTACTTGCTCTTAAAATAAACTGCATAAAATTGCTCATAACAAAATCTCAAAATTATCTCTTCTCAACGGTTACAACTTTGAAGGACGATCGTATTTTTTGTCTCACAAAAAGTAATGATCATGTTCACAACATTTTCATATTTAAAAAAAAGAACAAGACAAACTGAAAATAAAAGTTTTAGCTGGACTCAATTGAATATTTTAGAAACTTTTCCATAGCCTATACCTTTTTGATTCCATAGCCTGTACCAAATTTGTCA
The DNA here is from genome assembly GCF_963678635.1 of Symsagittifera roscoffensis. Taxonomy (NCBI): domain Eukaryota; kingdom Metazoa; phylum Xenacoelomorpha; order Acoela; family Convolutidae; genus Symsagittifera; species Symsagittifera roscoffensis. The sequence continues at coordinate 29,876,547 of NC_087065.1, read as the reverse complement.
AGCCGCGTCTCGGATTATCAAAAAATCCAAAAACAAAACAAATTCCAAAAATAGTATTTTTCAATATCAGAAAAACTAGAGGAGAAAAAGCGCCTTTTCATCTCCAGCTCAATTGCAAATTGAACCCTCTCCAAGCTTCAAAAACTTCAATAGCAAAAACAAAGTATTTCTACAGACGATCAGTAGACAAACAATTTCTAATAAACTAAAATATAAATGACATTAAAAATGAAAGTATATTGAACTGCTTAAGGGGTTAAGAATGGTAAAGATAACTTTCGAAACCAGGCAGACCGATAAAATTCGATAAAGGAAAAAAGTTTGCGCAAAATAATCCGACACAATTAAAACCAATACCCAAAAAATCTGAGCGTCGCACTACTTGGTATACAAAAATGAATTATTATGATCAAAATCATTTGAATAAAAAATCAAAAACTAAAAAAACCTTGAAAAAATCAATTCTGTCAGTTACACTTATCAAAATTGCATAAAATATCCAGAACAAAACTACATGCACCATTAGCAACTTTGAAAGGAGCTTTAGGAATGCTAGAAAGAAGCCGAATTTTCAAAACAACTGCTTTCTCTGGGTACTGATACAATTATCTGAAATAGCCAAAAATTTTCAGTTAGCAAAAAAAACAGATCCCGGAAAAAGCACAAAACCACTAGTTAGCAAAAAAACAGTCACGGTCGGATTCGAATCATTGAGTTTAAATTTATCATAAAGCAAGTAAAATAAGTGTATAATTTTCATTTTGTAAGCAAACAGTAAGAACTAATCCAGTAAATCAAAAAAATAGAAAGAAACAATTTCAATAAAAGCCTATAAAATCTCTTCTTTACGCCACAGCATACGAACAAAAAAAGTTCACCATTTTGATAAGCCGCCAGAACTTCAGTCAACAGTCAGTATCGCCGGCAAAAATTAATGCCGAAGTTCAATCGTTATTTAAACAATGGTTGCAAGTTTAAAAAATTCAGAAGGATAAAATGGGTAGTTTCACACATAGGCTAAGCAATCACTGGCGGAACAAAAACTCATGCCACTGATGTGTCAGGTTTGAAACAAGTTTATTGTAAAATTAGCCAAAAATTGAAGAGGAAGGAGACCGAAATATGACTCGAACGCACGACCCTCAAGATTAGAGACGTGCGCATTACCGCACTGTTCACGGCTGCTTATTCAATCGAATTACGGTAAAGCTTCATCCAATACTTTCTTGTCTGAGAGAAAAAAAAAGACAAAACAGAAAATTAAAAGAAAAATCAAAACAAAAAAATTGCCCGTCCTAAAACAGCATATCGAAAATTTTCAACAAAAAATCATCTACGCTTCTTGCAACTCAAATACCTGCACCAGTACAAAAATAAATCAAATGTACTTTGAAAGTTTTTAAAAATTGCAGTAACAAACAATAAAATTCAAGCTGTAGTGACAAAAATAAGAAGACAGACGATAAGCCGACCATGATTTTTTCAAGCCTGAAAAATTCAATTTGCGAAAAAAACAGGTCCTGGCCAGATTAGAGCCCCCGACCTTACTAGTCCCCAGCATAAACGTTATTTCCAGACTAAGCGTCCCGAATAAGACGCGGAATTCGAATTTATTGTAAATCAAGCCATCAAATGATTTAGCAATTCTATTAAACAAGTTTGATTTGATATGTTCCGACTTTTTTAAGCTCGCAAGCCTAAGAAAGCAGAACGAAAACTAAGATGAAAAAAAATTAAGACAAAGACCAATAAACCGAGAAAATTGAAAGACCTATTTAAACTACATGGATACATACATAGCGAAAAAATCAAGTTGCGGAGGGCGGTCCCTGAACCAACTCGTGGTTTCATTATAACAAGATCGGTTAACTTACAGATTTGTAGGTGAAGTTGTTTAATAAAAAAATTCTAGTGTATTCGAAGATATAAGGCACAATTGTAATCATTGTTGAATGACAAAAGTAAACATACCATTAGGAAGTGCATTAGTTCCAGGAGTTTCATATCATGCTTCTTCTGAAGGGCTTCATTGTAATCAAGGAGCGACATGCAATGAGTGCGCCACTTGGTGTATGCGCGAAGTCCTATTTCAGGGTAGACCAATGAAAAAGTTTCCCCTTTTTGGAAAAGCATCTTCATAGGACAGATGTCATCACACGTCTCCTCCGCACTGCACCGAGCACTCTGAAAAAACGAATATCAAATGAGTCATTGATTCGAGGAAGTAGCCGAAACATAACCACGCGCAAACGATTCCGGATGAATATACCAAATTTCATTGCACAAAGGTCAAAAAAGAATAATATTGAACATACACAAGTCTGATTCAGATTCAGAAAAAATTGCACCCATTGACGAATAAAAACTCGCTACAATTTTTGCTTCTTTATCTAGTTTCATAAGGGGAAGCGGATCAAAGACTCCTCTGATTTAACTTAAACAGAGACGATCAAGCCCTTGGCGAATCACATTGATCGTCTAGTATCAAAATCTGACGAGCCCATAAAAATAACAAGAGTTATTTTTACTTGCTGCACAAGTAGCTCTGAGTGCTCGCTTCGATCTCCGATCGAAAAGAAAATTATTTTCAGAAAAAGCGCGGCTGAGATTGTTTAAAATTTTAAATTCATTTTGCTTAACTGGAATTTTAAGTTTTCTTCCTCATCGAGCAGTCTGCATCTAGTAGCATTCCCTTGGTCTCAATATTACATGTCTAGGGTATAAAAAGCTAAGCCAAAAAGTTAAACAAGACTACTCATATCAGGGCAAAACCTTGAATGTTCTGACTACTCTTTAACTGGTCTCGAATGGTTTTTGGTAATTAAAAAATTGACAAAATATGTCATTTAGGCTGATAATATCAAAATTTAAGTTTTAAATTTGAGTCGTGTATACAATTAAAAAGACTGGTCGCATCAGGGCAAAACCCTGAATGTTCCGACTGCCCTTTAATTGGTCTCGAAAAAATTTTGGTAAAATGAATTTTGCCAAAACTATAAAATTTCGGCTAATAAAATCAAATTTAAAGAATTAAAATTTGAGTATTGTATGGAATTAATAAGACCAATTAATTGGCTCGATTCAATTTGGAACAATTTCGTAGTGCGGGATATGTCAACACGTGTAAAATATAAAAGTAAAAGAATAGACACACTTGCGGCAGGTTACTATAGTGGCGAGCAGATACGGGTGGGCACGTGGAGGATAAGGGATCAAACCCCGAGGGAGCAAAGAAATTTGTGAAATTGGACTGAATAAAAAAACGCCTTGATCATATATATTCCTCACATTCTTCAAAAGTCGGAACAAAAAGATCAAGTAGCCTGCCTCAATTCAATTTGGAACGAATTTGATGAGCCGAATAATTTGCCGCGCGTAAATAATTTGCGTTACACTTGCAGAATCAAAAATTCAAATGAGTTGTTTCGCTAGACTCATTTTAGATTGACCAGATAGCCTGGACAAGATAGTGGTCCGCGCGCCCGTTAGGCCAAGAGCCCCAAGAGAATATATATATTGAACAAACTACTTCAACGTAAAGCTCGCGATGAATGACTTTGGAAAAATTGGCCGCTTTTAACAAAAATTGAATCAAGATAGCATCAAAAAAAGAAACAGAGAAAAAACTTTTTTACTTTTAATTATTAAAAATACGAAACAAAAATTTCAATTTTTTTTGCGTTTTATTGGTTTACACAAGGAACTCAATTTTAACTCTAGTTTAAAAATGCTAAAAACATTTATTGAGAGCTTTACAGTCATGTAACTTGTTCAAAGAAACAAGAAACATCAGCATTTTTTTTTCTGTTTCCTTGAGTTCATTAACGCCTTTTTGTTCCGACTTTCGATACGAAAGTACCGACGGAATATTTGTGTTCGGGGAGGGTTTTTTTTTCTTCAGACAAATTTCGACTTTTTAACTAGCCATTTTTGACGGAAATTTTTCATAGCATTCAAAAGGTATTGTTGTCCTGAGCTTAAATTTGAAAAAATATTTCACCTGTGATTGTTTTTCGTAAGGTTATGAGGGTTTAAAGATTGCCATTTTGGCCATTTTGACCAATTTTGGGACAATTAACGCGCGATATAATTCGCTCTATTAACGCGTAAGCGGAGATTTAATCCGTCTTATAAATCGTTCCAAATTGGTTGAACGAAGCTTATTTGCCATAATTGGTTTGTTACAAGGAACAAAATCTCTCTTTTTGTACTTTATATGGCGTGTGGGGGGATGAATTCTATAAAAAATTTCAAATTTTAGAGAAAAAAAATTTTAATTTTATTTTTTTTTTACATTTAAAGTTTCCATGTTATTACTGCTCCATAGACCTTAAAAGACAGTCGGAACATTCAGGGCTTCGCCCTGATACGAGCAGTCCTGTTTTACTTTATGTAGGCTGAATTTTTTATACACTTTTCATTTATTATTGAGAGCAAAGGAAAGACTCTAAAAGCAGACTGCTCGGTGGGGAAATAGAAAATGAATTATAAAATTGACACATTTTATCTCCAAAAGTCAAGTTAAGCAAAATTAATTCAAAATGAAGCTTGACACAATTTAAGCCCTGTACTTCCCATGACAGTAGATTATCTATTTTAAACCAGAGTCGGTTAATCAAGTCTTATAAAAGGGGACAGGGAATTCTTTCGACAAAAAATACAACTAAGGAAATTTTTCATCGCTGTAAACCTATATATTCATAAAAACACCTTTCATAGGATTCCTGCTTAAAATTTATGCTGATAATCATAAAAATACGAAATTTTTATCCCGTTAGGTAATTTAGTATCCTTGATAATTTATAGGGTTACTGCATTCACCAACCTTTTGCAGAAGCCTTTACAAGTTGGGTTAAAATCGATCCTTTTCATAAACTTCGTGAGTCCGCCAAGATAAATGAATTTAATTTACAGTAGCGTGCGCAGGAAATTTTCGAGCTGGCAGTTTTTCGCAAAGTTTTCGGAAAATGTGTCGCCCTCTTTTTAGATCGATCAAATTGTTTTTTTTCGAACTTTCTCAAACGCACAAGAAATATCAAAAATTACTTCAGACGAAAAATCGCGTCAAATCGTTCTAGTTGGAAACTAAATATCATCTCTTATTACACAAAAGTATGTAGCTAATGTTTATCGTTTTCAGATAAATAGATGACTACATGAAGTATTTTGATAAACTTCAAATGATAAATTTTGAAACACGAGAAACGGAGATTGCACCACTTGCGATACATAGGTTAATCAATGTCATAGTGAAATTGGCAGACTTCTCGGCTGAGAAAATATACGTAACAAGATCGAAGAAGTAGATGACTTCCTCTTACCTTCTTGGAAACTGAGTATAAGTTTATGTCCTGTCTGCAATTCGCCTTCTCTGATCTAAAAGGAAAAATTATCCATAACCTTCAAGAGTGGTAGGTCAATAAACCGATGTACCAGCTCATCGAAAACGGGCAGATAATGTTAGCTGACCCCTAAACTTGCCAGGAATTATGCGCAACATTGTTGTTAATTAGGTTATACAGCTAAGGAATTGAAATATTGCAAAGGTAATCCCAAGTCATCACCAAAAACACACCTTTGTTTAGCTGGTAGTGTGTTGAGCAAGCAGTCATCTGCCGCTTTGTACATTGCCATGGGCAACGGCAAGAGTTCCAAAGTCAGACCAAATGTACAAGACTGCTTTTCTGAAACATCAATGGAGACACAAGGATGCTCGCATACATTATGAAATCAAGTTTTCATTTAGCAAATTCGTTAAGTTTTGTACCGGAAACAGTTTCATCAGGCGTCTTTTGTTGAGTGGTGTGATGTCGTTGAAAGTTTACTTGCAGCTCTAAATTGTCAGTTGGAAAAAGTTTGTCCACCTTCATCAGCAAATAGTGGTGTGACGAAGAGGCACCAGAGTACAAAAGATTCACAAACGACCCTGAAATCAGATAAAGAATCTATATTAAAAAAGAGCAAGCCAAAAGTCTTTTAGCTGAAGTCTTGAAGATGGTTTGTTCTTCCGTTTAAAGCAAGGAAACGGGCTATTAAATTGGTAAAATTAAGTGTCACATTCCTTTAGGTCAAATATTGGTCAAAGCTTTGCAATGATCCATTTTAGCAGAGAAAATGCTGCTTCACATGTTATTTTTCGAGAACAATAATTTAATTTATCCATCCTTTCTTCTTTGTTTCAATTTCAAATAAAGAAAAAATTTCACAAACTTTTCGAGAAAAGAAAATACACAAAACTGCTCGCATCAGAGCAAAACCCTCAATGTTTGGAATGCCCCGTAACGTCCATCAAAAAGTTTTTGCTTGTGAAACTGGTAAAATGTTTTAAAGTTGGATTTTTTATCTTTTTCATTATCCACTCACACGCAATGTAGCTTACAATGTGATGTGTTTTGAGCCTGATGACGTAATAACAAAACTTCTTGTATCAGAGCTGTCCTGAATGCGCCGACTGCCATTTGACGTATTTGAAAAAGCTTTTTATTATCTACAAAAACTAAAAAACTTAAAAATGGAACATAGAGCTAAAGCAAACAAAAATTAACAAGGAAGCTAGAGCCAAAAAAAAGACGAAGCCAGTGAGTCCAAATTGAAACAAAACCTTTAAAAATATCAAAAAACATCAAGAAAATTTTTATTCTTGGGTCTTGAGCGATGCTCAATTTGAGGAAAACATGTGAAGAAACACAATCGCCTAAGTTCAATTAGTACTGAAACAAAATTTTTCTAACGTTGACTAAAAAAAATTATTTTTCTATTTGCGTCTGCAGGATTCACGACGAGGGGACGGGCGAATAAACTGATATAAAATATACCAAAACTATGTATGCCGAAGAAATATTTGAAGCGCAAAATAAATATTAGAAAAATAAACAAATTAAACAAAATCAAAAATGGTAAAACTACAAACTACAGAAAAAATCCAATTTAAAATCAATAAACTAAAATTGCTCAAATCAGTGACAAATTACGGCTCGTGAAATTATTTCGATAAAAGAAAGCAATACAATGATATTTCAGCATTTACATTTTTCATGGATTTTTTTTCAATTTAAAAAAACGTGCACTAGGACGATATGTAACCATCACCTTTATTGTTCCAGCTATGAGCGCTACCCAGGCGCGGATCTAGGAATTTCTCGAGGGGGGGGGGGAAGGATTTTCAAAATATTGGCAAACATCAAATTGAGTTTTCTGAGCTCTTCCAAACCACTATAGCGGAGCTCAGTTTTGGTCAAAATTTCTGCGCCGCAGGCAAAATTCTTGAAAAACAGGCCCAGATTAGCGTTTTTAAGCACTTTTTGGAAAATTTCGACCGAAAAATCGCGTTTTTTGACGCGCGATTCCCCTCAAAATTAGTACAGATTGGCGCCGTTGCGCCTTCAGAAAATTTTAAGATCAGTCAGCCAAAAATGGATATCTCAAAATAGTACAAAGGGGGACCCTTTGGGTCGGCAGGGGGTCGAATTCCTGAGAAAGTTACAAGCGCTACCTGTAAATTAAATGTAAAGCAGTCGTTGAATTTCTTAAGAAAACCTAACATCTCTCATACAAATTCTGTTCACAAAATTACTTACGGGGAAAAAGTCTTTTCCGATTATAATACCCTTGCTACATACCAAATAGACAAAAATGGCTATTTAAAAACCCAGAAAATTGCCAAAAATGATCACAGATGATATATTCTTAATTCGATATCGGTCTGAAAAAAAGCACACGAAGCATAGAAACTCCGTCATTTTCCTCGAATGAAAAAGGGGCAATTAGACCAACATGCTAGCCTCGATTTGGAGTGAGTTCCCAAAGTGGCATTTTTCAGCTCCCCACAAAAATACGATTGGCAGAGAATCTATGAAAAGTTGTCCAGCCTGACTTGGCATAACCCGTTTCTATTAAATTATTTTCCCCACATTCCAGACTGAATTATTTTGTGAGTTTTGTTAATTAAATCTGAGCCTGATTGGATTGCCGCTTAAGCTTTAATAGGACAAAATATATCGTGCGTCAATTATCCCGATGTGGCATTTTTCAGATTCCCATAATATTCAGATTCGCAGAGGATCTATGAAAGGCTCTTCAGCCTGTCTTAGCATAGTCCGTTTCTATTAATTCCCCACATTCCAGACTGAACCATTTTATTTTACATAAAAAATTAACAAAAAATGACCACAGGTGAAAAAACTTTTTAATTTTGAGCTCAGGCCATTGACGTATTTCAGATAGCATAAGACAATTCCGTCCAAAATTGCTACGTAAAAGGTCAAAAATAGTGTGAAAAAAACTTATTGAGCACCATAATGCTCCGGAAAAATTGTTAACTCGAAAAGAGATCAGTTCAAGGTCGTCTTCGAAATTTTGGAATTTAGTCGTTCTAAAATTCATAGACCAAATATAGCTGCTGCCATTAGGTTTATCAGACTACAGTGCTGATTTAAATTAACCGGACAAAACGCGTTAACTTGAAATTTAAAACGCGTTTTTCTCAAATTGAGTTGAGTTTAGGTGAAAATTCATGAAGACAAAACTTGTTTAAAATTTTAGCAGAATTAATATGGTGTAACTTGTTTTGCGAAATTCAGGCAAAAATGGGTCTTTTTGGCTTTTCGTAGTTAATCAAAAATTACGCCAAAAACACCCAATCGATCACAGACATAGTTATATCAAAGTGAGCCCCTGTGTAGCCCCACAAACTTTAAGAAGGGTATATTCTCCAAAACATTGTATAAGTTAATTTATTTTTGTTTGATAGACAAAAAAGGTCGTTTTTACTTTATGAAATACCAACTTTTTATTTAAAAACTATTTTTAAACGGTTTGCCATTTTTTTTTGAAGAATATACCCTCCTTAAACTTTGTGGGGCTACACAAAGGGCTCACTTTGATATAAATATGTCTGTGATCGATTGGGTGTTTTAGGCGTAATTTTTGATTAACTACGAAAAACCAAAATGACCCATTTTTGGGGTAAAATGTTGGCCCCGAATTTCGCAAAACAAGTTACACCATATTAATTCTGCTAAAATTTTAAACAAGTTTTGTCTTCATGAGTTTTCACCTAAAGTCAACCCAATTTGAGAAAAACGCGTTTGAAATTTCAAGTTTAACGCGTTCTGTCCGGTTAATTTAAATCAGCAATGTAGATCCAACATATTCGTGCATGAGTTTTGCTGTGAAAATCATTGCTTTGGCGAATTAGTACACGTTTCTTGCTCCTGCAAAAAGATTCATGTTTCCTCATTTGAGAGTATCGAAATTAATAACGGTAGTATACTAACGGTACGTTTTGTCAGCTTTCCATTTGAGTTTTCCAGGATGAACCGACTGAACTTTTACCGCAAAGAAAGTATCTTTATAGCATCGCAAACTCTGATTATCGCAGTTAGCCAGAGAAACACTAAAACAAAGATGCAAATGACTAGAATTGTTAACTTCATTCACTCCAGAGCCATTTTCATAAGCAGCGCAATTTCTGGCTCGCAAACAGTGCCGAAGTTATAGGTTTACATCAGCCTTTTCAATCGTGGGTTCACGACTGCGTGGGTGTTTTACAATATTCAGTTTCGAATGTGCAGGTTTGAATGCATCTGAATAGTTTATGCAGTCCATACACAGAGGCCTCGCACCACTAGCGCTACAAAATTATAAACAACTTTGAGAAGAAATGGCTGTAAATTGTCACTTTTTTACTTTTCTACCGTTTCCCTGTCCCGTGATGCAGTTTTCTGCGTTTTTCTAACCTATGTCCACGAGGTCATGAAATTGACATGAGGTTGCATTAGGGACTTGCGAACATACTTTGTACTCCAATACAATTTCGTAAAACACTGTTACACTGAAAATGATGATGTTTACAGACAAAATGGCATGCTATGGGGCATCCCAAACTCGTAACTAACCGCTTCTTTTTGGTTTGAAAAAATTGTAAAAAACTGTTCCACGGCCGATTTCCAACTGGGAAAAAATCGAAAGATACTTCCAGTTTTTTTAACGTGTAGTGCAGGCATCAAACTGATCTAGCTCAAAAACTAATTCAAATTGAATTGAAGCAGACTAATCGATCTAAGTAAAGTAATAGCAGTAGACACAAACATGTTTACTTACGACGCATTATTAGGCAATTAAAACTTATAACATAAACTGAAACCACCCATGTCCAGTCATCTTGAAAATCTTGCAAGATTTTGAAGGTATATCAACGATATCAAAGAAACTTTAAGATTGAAGATCTTGCAGATTCTTCAAAAAATTGAAGAATCTTGAAGATCTTTTCAAAAAATCACTTTGAGAAATTATCTGCTCTGCTGCCGAAAGCATCTTATACGTTTCTGAGGATATATTAAAGTAGATTGGAAACTTATTTACCTTGAAAAAGTCGGAAGTATTTTAAGATTTATCGAAAATAGCAGGAAAACTTTAGAATGCTTCCAACATTTTTCGAGTAAATAAGTTTCCAACCTACATGAATATATCCTGAAACGTATGGGATGGTTCCGGCAGCCCAACAGATGATTTTGTTTTGAAGTGAATTCTTGAAAAGCTCTTCAAGCTTCTTCAATTTTTTTGAAGAACCTTCAAGGTCTTTAAACATATGCAAGAAAAAAAAACGAAACATTTCATAGCAAATTGATGAGAACTCACATAGCAAGCGTCTCCGAAGAACCATTACCAAGATCAAACAATGTTATTTTCACAGATAACGTTTTTAGAAATTTTTTTTAGGAATACCTTTTGAAAATTAGAGGGGTAAAGATGAAAACTTCAGGAAAAACCAAAATCAATTTCAATTTAAGTAAAAATTGGTTAAATCAGAAGACACCACCATGCTTTGGAAACTAAGCCGACAAAAATAGGAAGACAAGCGATAGCGATAGTCCGACAATTAAATTTCTCCCAGAAAATTTTTGGGTTCAAACTGAAAAAAATAACGACCAGTCCTATTTTTCGTTAGAAGTTGGTTAGTTGCGTTTGAAAAGAAAATTTGAGATCCTTTTGAGAAGTGCTAACGTTCTTATTCTCATGCTAGCTGAACCAGTAATCTGAAGCCCCTGTATGACCGACAGCGTGAGAGCTGCAGTCTCACAAATGGTCATGTTGCATATTTATGTCGTATTAAATTAAATCTTAAAGGGCTGGTGCAAAAAAGCCAAAAAGAAAACAAAAGAAATACTTTGTTTAGAAAAACATATACTTACTTCAAGTTGAATATAAACAAGGATAACCGGTTGCTCAAAATTAAATTAAGTTTTCTGAGATCTTGTTAACTATTCCCCCCTTTGAATCTTGTAAAGTATCCCCCCTCCCTATGCATGTATTATTTTTGACAACCATTTCTGTATAAAATATGCATTTCAAAAAAGACAACAATTAACTGGATTTTCATTTTTGCGCATTTGTATTTGTAATATTCACTGTTTATATTATACCCACGTAAAAAATTTAAACATATTTTATGAAAATTGTTTTAAGCTATTGAAAATGTGGCCACCAAAGTTGAATTTCTGAAAATCGAAATAGGGAGGGGGGAATAGTTAACAAGATCCGTTTTTGAATAATTTTCGGAATCCGAATCACGACTATTACCCGCACCGGAGTTCCTAATCGATTATAATGGAAAACTGTTGTCAAAATTGTTGTCATTATAATCCATTATTGTTGCAAATTTAGACCACGAAATCGATTATATTGTCATTATAATCGATTATTTTTGTTCATTTTTCGATTATTTTCTTACAACGGATTATCATCTTTATAATTTTTTGCAAAATCAATTGCAAAACTTGCAACACTTCTGCGTTACCTAACCCCCACCCCCCCCCCCCCCCCATCCGCATTTGCCCAACCCCCATCCCCTACGTTTATCTCTACGCCCACCCCCATGTTTACTTCATTACGAGGTCAAACTGTGCATTTTGTGCATTGTAATTGGATTCCGCAACAAAGACGATCCCTTTGTTCTTCTTTTGTTCTATACTTTCCTTTGATCGTCCCGACAAAATTTTAACATGTTTAAACACTTGTCGCTGGATTCCAGGAACATACAGACACAAAATTGGCGCCTATCCAGTGCACAGTTTGACCTCGTAATGTAAAGTTTACCCCCAAACCCCTACCCCCCGTTTGTTTACCATTTTGAACGGGGGGGGGGGTGGGTAAACAAGGGGGGGGGGGGCAAACAGGAAGGGGGTAAACGGGGTATATAAAACAAAAATTATAAAAATTGAGAAAAGAAATGTAACAATTTATGAAACCTAATACGTAGCAACTGCACTAAACAGGAAATGCTAACCTCTAGAAAAAATCCATTTTAATTGATTATAACCGATTATAAGGTATTATATTGGCATAAAAAATTTAAGAAACATAATCCATTTTTATTGTATTATAATAGATTATAATATTGGATTAGAACCTCTAGATTAGAAACTAACTTCTAGAAAAACCCATTATAATTGACTATAACCGATTATAAGGGATTATATTGACATAAAATATAAGAAACATAATCCATTTTTATTGGATTATAATCGATTATAATGTATTACATTGATATAAAAATAGTAAGATTATAATCCATTTTTGATGGATTATAATAGATTTTTTGTGTAATTTTAAAGATACTGACTATAAAATGACAATATAATCGGTTATTATCCATGGAACTCCAGTACGGGTAGCGCTTCCCTACATTTCCTTCCCTTCATTTCGTGAAGCGGTCGAAACAATATGAATGAACACAATTTGAGAATGCACTGAAATAGATAACTCTAAATAAACGTGAGCACGGCAGATTTTTAGTTAGAGTTCTATTGCTACCTCGACAAAAATTATCGTGTTTTGTTTTAAAATCCAGAAAAAACGCGAAAGATTAACCCAGCCGATTCCGAATTTGAGCCAAAAACACGGAATCTCAACAGTTCTTCGCTTGCATCTTGTGCGCACTCGGAACGATTAAAAGCCACTTACTTCTCAATTTCTTCTCCGGCACCGAAGTCACAACTGCCCCGTCTTCCGTTCATTTTAGCCTCTGTCGTCTTTTCTGTAGATTCAGGAAAATCATCATTTGACCATTCCTGGTGAAAAAATCCACCTTTTTTCTTCGAATTAAATGGAAGCCAAAACATAACTCAAAAGGAAAAGTTCTGGAAAGTTTCTAAAACCTAGCGGCGGCCGAAAGTTGAGTATACAGCTATTTTCAACTAAAATCAAAAGTTTCAACCCTTAAATTTTTCTAAGGGCGCTTTTAGCGCCTTTACATACTAACTTTGCAAGGAAGCGCACGTTGAAAAAACGCAATTTTTGGTCCAAATTTTTGACCTGTTTTGGTCAAAATTTTTGATGGCATTTTTGACTTGTTTATTTTCAAATATTGCCAGCGGCGCAAACAGTTTTGTCAAAACAGGGTCTTCATAGTGTTCTGGGAGCGCTCGGAAAATCAATTTGATCCACATTAAAAGTTTTGGAAATACCCGCTTCCCCTTGAGAAGATCATGGATCCGCGCCTGTACCGACCTGTAATGGCTTGAACCTAATCGAACACTGATCGCCGCGAAAATAGAGACCAACCCCATACCGACCTGTAATGGCTTGGAACAAACACTACCGCCGTATAGGTTTATTGATTCATGCGTTTCCGGTAGATAGCTACATCGGCTCATTTAACCACAAATTGCACACCTCAATTTAGTTTTTGTCGTCTCAATTTTCTAGTTTTTTGATGCAGGTTTTTGTAAATTTTCCTAGTTTTTTCCTAGCCCAAACCTAGCGGTCTGAATGAGTGAAGTAAAATAGAAAGCATGGCCACAATAAGTTTCCGACAGTTGCACACCTGATCTATCGGCTGATTCTGATTCCTGTCGACCACTTTGATTGTGACGGCATTGCTCTTACCACTTAGGTGTCTCCTCTGCCCACCACAAAACGTATCGACTGTGACGTAGCACACCAAGGAAACATATCCAATCTTACTGAAATCAGTCAAAACAAGGAAGCTATCATTATTGCACAGAGGCGAAGAAGAGCTTAGCACCAATTGCGATAGAAAAACGAATCACTCTCACTACTTGCAGATCAACCGACAAATCGAGAAAACAAATTTCAAAGTTTTTCTGAAAAAAATTAAATAATTTGAAAAAAAAATCAGAAATCTTGAATCCGAAATTTTACAAAAAGAAACGAAGCATCGCACTACTAGCAAACAGAGGCGAAGCAGAGCTTCAAACCACATGCGATACAAAAATCAATAAATGTAATTAAAATCAGATGGAACCAATAATCAAAAAGAAGAAAAAACCAAATAACTTTTCTACAGACACGCTTTGCGCCAAAAAAAATATAAGGACGAAAGCTGAAATTCGCAAACACTAGCAAAAATACGACAAAAAAGCAGCTTTATAAAGTGAAATAAGAAAAGATAGAAATAAGCTTCGAATTAGTAAAACTTTGGTACTTATGTGCTCCGAACCTGCGAGATCGAGAATCGGAGTCTCACGCCCTGCCCTATCGGCCACGAACGCTTAACAACCGGCAAACATTAGTTAGAAATAAAGCAGCTACATATGCTAACAAATTGCCAATATGCGATGCAGCAACCGTGGTACCAAACAAAAACAGACTCAATTTTGCAAGTAGTACTTTGGAATATAACAAACTAAAGGCATCCACACTAATTTTGCATGTAATAAATTGGGAAGCGTAAAACTATATTATAAAAAAATTATGCGTTTCAATAAACTGCGAGATATATGGGTTTTAAAATTTCTGAAATAGAGTTTATATAACTTTTTTGTTGTTTGAAACAAATAGCATTTTTCGGTTCATTCGATTAGCTTAAAATCTATCAACTATTTTATGTTGGTTGTAAATTTACCTACTTCGATTTCAGTAAATCGTTTTTTTTTGTTTTTTTTTCTTTTTTATATAGAAAAGTTTTCTGCTTATAAGATATCGGTTTACAGGACTTTTTTTGAAATGTTTGAAAAGCAAAAAAAAACAATCAAATTGTTTTGAGGATGGAATATATTTTTTTGAGCTTTTAAGTTTTTCTTATTACACTAGCCAACTTCAGTGACTACGACTTTTTTCTAATCTAAGTTGCAAACATTGGTGCCAATTTTGGGGCACTTTTACGGCTCTTTGAAAGCATGTGTATTGGCATTCGAATTGTAATAAACAGTTGATAGATTTTAAATTAATCAAATGAACCGAAAAAAGCTATTTGTTTCAAACAACATAAAAGATATAACCCATATATCTCACAGTTTAATTTTTTTGCTATTCAAACATTTCAAAAAAAGTCCTGTAAACCGATATCTTATAAGCAGAAAACCTTTCTATATAAAAAAAAGAAAAAAAAACAAAAAAAACGATATACTGAAATCGAAGTAAGTAAATTTACAACCAACATAACATCGAAAAAAAAAACGGGAATTTGAAATGCAGACATGCTCAAAAATGTTCTGTTCTCCGTCTGTCTGTTGGTTGAGGAAAGTAGAAATGGAGATAGCCATAATTTTAATCATCCTATGAACAAAGTTAGTTGAGGCAAAAAAGTCCAGTGTCCGATTGCAATACACTTGCTTATCGCCAGTATAACTACGAAAACTATTAATCTTGATTGAAAGCACAGTTTGAGTGCAACTTTGAGTGGTATGAGATTATATTTTAACAAGGGCAAATTTATGATTTTTGCTAGTGTTCTAAAATTTGGACGACAGTCGGCTGATTATGTTTTCAAACATTTGTTTGAAGCAATTTTCAGGTCTGATTACTTTTAGCCGCCCATGTTTATTTCGAAAACGACATGTTTCTCTGAACTGTATTATAAGGCAACTTTAATTATGTAACCATCAGTAAGATGTTTCTTCACAAACTCACTCAAACAAGACTGCTCGTATCAGGGCGAAGCCCTGAATGTTCCGACTGCCTTTTAAGGATTATGGAGCAGTGATAACTTTAAACAATTAAATAAAATAAAACAAAATGATTTTTTTTTCTCTAAAATTTGAATTTTTTAAATGAAAATCATCCCCTCACACGCCATATAAAGTACCAAAATGATAAATTTCGCTCCTTGTAACAAATCAACCAGTTTAGAACGATTTCTAAGACGGATTAACTCTCCGCTAACGCGTTAATAGCGTGAAATATATCGCGCGGTAATTGTCCCGAGATGGCCAAAATACCAATCTTTAAACCCCCGTAACTTTACGAAAAATGATAACAGGTGAAATATCTTTTCAAATTTGAGCTCAGGACAACAATAACTTTCGAATGATTTTAAAAAAATTCCGTCAAAATTGGATAGTTAAAAAGTCGAAATTTGTCTGAAGAAAAAAACCCACAAATAATCCATTAATTTCGTATCGACAGTCGCAACAACAAGACTGCTCGTATCAGGGCAAAACCCTGAAGGTTCCGACTGCCTTTTAAGGTTTATGGAGCAGTAATAACATTTAAAAAAATTAATGAAACAAAACAAAATGAAAAAAAAAATTTCAAAAATTGAAATTTTGTATGAAAATCATCCCCCACACGCCATATTAAGTACAAAAGGATAGATTTCGCTCCTTGTAACAAATCAATTATGGCTAAAAAAGCTTTTGTTATCCAATTTGGAACGATTTCTAAGACGGATTAACTCTCCGCTTACGCGTTAATAGCGCGAAATATATCGCGCGTTAATTGTCCCAAATTGGCCAAAATGACAATCTTTAAACCCCCGTAACTTTACAAAAAATAATTACCTGTGAAATATCTTTTCAAATTTGAGCTCAGGACATCAATACCTTTCGAATGACTTTTAAAAAATACGTCAAAAATGGCTAGTTAAAAAGTCGAAACTTGTCTGAACAAAAAAAAAACCACCCCGAGCACAAATATTCCGTTATTTTGTATCGAAAGTTGGAACAAAAATCCATACATGAAAAAGAAAATTGACATACTAGTATTAAACTGAAACATAAAAGCATACCTTGGACAAAATAAAAACTTGTTGTCGGAGAGAACTTTAGTGGTATGCGATCCATCGTTCCAATGGTAAGTAACTACACCGTCTGGGAGCTCTTTGTTGGCTAAATTAAGTTGAAGTGGGGTGCATTCTTCTAATACTACTGTCAAAGACTCGCTTACTATCTGAAACGAATCAAAACCTTAGTTTACAAACAGAAAATGAAAGAATAACAGCGACCATTCAAACGAGCACGACTGACCTTCGGAGACTCAATACTATCTGTCACATCTACAACGCCGAGTCTATAGCGGCGCCTCCAAGCCAAGTTGCTTGAAACCAGAGTTAGGTCAAATCTAAACGAAACATTGAAAAGGAGCTTTAAAAAATAAAGAAGCTGATTTCCGTTGATTCTCGAATAGAGCTATTGCGCATTGTCGACTTAGATCAGTCCAGATAGAAAATCGAAAAAATAAATAGACCACATCATGATACCAATGATATTTCAAAACGCATTGATAGACTTTTCTCCAAAACAAAAGCTGACTATGATACTGATCACGACCCAATTGTTGGATGTTACGCTCGAAAACGAGAAATCTTATTCTGAACGTAACTACAAGGCCTGTATATTTTTGTAAATGGAACAAGGCGCGGCAATTGACTCGAATTGGCGGCTGACTGACACCCAATTAGGCGCATGCAAAAATACTTAACACCTAACGGTCAAATGCAGACTATCCAGATCAGGGGGTGGATCTAGGACTTTCACTGGAGGGGAGGTGGGTTTGCGGTTTTTTTTTACAAATCGAGCTCAAAAATTTTCCGAGCTCTCCCAGAGCAGTAAAGAGAGCTTGTTTTGACAAAATTTTCTCTACCTCAGGCAAAAAAAGTCCGAAAAGTGGTTTTAGGCACTTATAGGAAAATGTTTACTAAAAAATCGCATTTTTTCAGCGCACGCTTCCCCCTCATAATTAATAAATAATATAGGCGCCAAAGGCGCCTTTAGACAAATTTTGGGGTCCATCAGCCTAAACTGGATATCTCAAAATAGTACAAAGGGGGCCACTTTGGGTTGGCAGGAAGTCCAACCTCTAAAAGGGGTTTCAAACTTGCTTTTTAGTTTTTTTTCGTTTGTCGTCAGGAAAATAAAGGAAAATGGTCGTCAGGAAAAAAAAGACTGCTGCGGATGTGCAGTTTTTCCGGGAAAAAAAATTCATAAAAATGTAAAAAGTTATCAGAACAAAACAAAAATTATACTGTATTTGGAAATACCAGCGCATTAGAAATGACTGATTGAGAAAAATTAATACGAATAATTACTAAGGGAAATCAACATCGCGAAAGTTTACAATAAAAAATAATGAACAACAGTAGTAACAAAACTCAGTTAAAAATTTCGAAGCAACTGTTGAAAACAATATTCTGACTTGAAATACAGAAGTCATGCGATGTATTCGTATCCAGGGGTGGATCTAGGATTTTCTCGAGAGGGGGGGGGGGATTTTCCAAAGTTTTTTGACCTATTTTTTCAGATTAACCAAATTGATTTTCCGAGCGCTCCCAGAATACTATTAAGTCTCCAATTTCACCAAAAATTTTGCGCCGCAGGTAACTTTTATAAATAAAAACGGGTCAAAGGTGCCATTTGTGAGCACTTTTAACCAAAAAATAGCGTTTTTTCGGCGCGCGCTCTCCTTCAAAAATATAAAGACTAACCCTACGCCTTTATAAAAATTGTAGGGTTAGTCGTACAATTGTCACAAAATAATACCAAAGAGGGACCCTTTGGTTGGTGAGGGGGTCGAACCAAACTTTTATGCATCTTTTGGATAGTTTATACCAAACAATTGCATTTTTTGGTGCGCGATGCCCCCTCAAAAATAGTATAAGATTGCGCTAAAGGCGCTTTTAGAAAAATTTGGGGTCTGTCAGCCAAAAATAGACGACTTGAAAAAGTTACAAAGAGGAGAGGGCTTTGGGTTGGCAGGGAGTTGAATCATTGAGGGAGGGGGGGGGCAACATTCCCCGCAATCCTCTACTAATCCACATCCAGGAAAATGGAGAACTCCTTGTTGGAGAATTCAAACAATCGTAAGAACGGAAGTAATATTACAGCAGCGAGTTACAAGATAACCTGCAGTTAGTGGTAGCTGAATGTATCGAATGCTGCACTGAATATCGTTGGTTACAGCTAACACATAATCAATATTTAGTTTGATGTAGCAAGCAAGTTTTCAAATCGGATCAAACAATTTTCAAATTGAGCATAATTATGCTCGTCAAAAATTTTCTTCACATACTGTGATAAGCTGAGATCGTTAGAGAACCACTCCAAGATCATGACACTCCTTTGATTTTTAAATGATAGCTATCAATCCTCGGCTGATTCTCTCTAACTTTTTGTTATAAATTGTTCATCTTAGCAAGAGTTTCCTCTTTTTGAAACGTATCTCTGTAACGCCTCAGTTTTAGTGGTTGAAGATTGGTTACCGTGGATATCAGTCTATTGAAATATTCTCGGGAATCATCTGAAACAACTTCTATCAGAATATACTCATTTGCGTCTTCTTCGCCATGAGCTCGTATGACTATGACAGCAATCAACTCCTTCCAACATGTGGTGAATCAAAACAAAAACTAAAATAAATTTGAAAAACGAGACCTTTTGCGTTTCTCTATTGTTGTTGGTAATTGGACTAATTGAAGTTAATATATTTGGTTGGAACAAGAAAACTATTGAAAACTATAATAGGAACAAAGTACTATGAGTTTATGTATGAATGTGGCGCATTAAAATATTATATGTTACTATCAAGACTAAAGAATTTGAAAAAAAAACTTTTTTTGTAACCACTAAGCTCTGGTAGCCGGAAATGTACATCTGATTTTCAGGTCAGAATTGCATTTATATTCTGTTTATGATAGTGGGTCGCATTCTCCCAAGTACTATTTTCGTTGAATTCATTTTTACTTGTTGAGGTCTATAAATTTATAGTCCTACTAACATACTCATGCTTAGTTACGCCTTCTTAGTTATCGATGAAGTGCTCATTTTCGGGTTTGAATTCATGTTCGAAGGTGGGTCTGATGTACCGATTGAGCCGTTTTAGATAACAGCTCTACTTGTCGGCTCTGATTTTTTTTATAGAGACCGAGAAGAAATATTCTAGGAGGTTATCTCCTTGCGTTTTATGTAGGAAGCCTCAGGATTCAAATTTGTATCGTCAAGTGAATGTGTGATGTCACTCAAACTTCAGCATCTAGTAGTGATTCATAGCGTGTTGTTTTGTGTTGGCTGTAAACGGTGTTCAGTGTTATCAATATTATAAGTGTTACTCAGTGCGATGACCTAAATCGAACCAGCATAGCGTGGGATTTTTCTCACAATTGCCTGGTTAGTTGGGCTGAGTGTTTATTTGGAGCAGATTCGATTAAAGCTGACAGTTTTTTTGCAGTAAAATTTTTTTCAAGGTTTTCAGAGGTTTTATTGCAGTGCTCACTGGAGTTGATTTGGCTGTGTACAATGATGTCCATTTAAAACAAAAAACAATTTAAATTAATTTATGCGCCCACTCAATTCAAATGAAAAATCTTTAATTTAAATCGAACAATTTAAATTGAAAAAAATTAAATTGCTCGCGCAGTATTCGATCCGACGCTAAATTACACAAATTAATAATGTAAATTTAGTTCACTTTACACAGTTCCGCGGAAAAAGCAAGCACTCTAAGTTTTCAGGACAAAATTGATAAGATTTTGTTGCAAATAGATATTAGTCTAATACCGATCTTAATCTTACTCTTATATCTCCTAGTCTCAATAGATCTAGTGTATACAGGTTTATGCGAGTTAGTTCTTGGAGTTTATTCAGAAGGAGAACAAATGTATTCAAAGTTTTATTTAATTTGTTCTGGTGCTAAAACTACAAGTAGTTTCAGCACTTACAAATAAGTGTGAATGTTAGTGATGGAATATGATTGGTTAGTTATAAATATTTTATAGTGGTATTCCATCATAAATATTATTGGTCTATAAATACTAGTTTAGAACTGGTTCCAGTAGCTACTTTAATCTTGTCATTCACGTGTAGACGAACTTGGAGGAGACATTAAGAGGTAAAACAAGGCCTGGAATAACACACCATGTTTCAACATCCCAAAATTAGAGTTTCTGTCTCTACAAGTGTATTAGTCAATTGTAGAGACACAGCATCTTATTGCAGGATGGTGGAACAAGGTGTCGCAAACTATTCTCGGAGGTAAGTAAAAACCATATAGTGAGGCTAATTGAAAGAATTGAGCGGGCAATATCTGAGTTGATGGTATCGGTCAATAGTAACGAATGATGCAATCAATTCTACAGCAATTAATAGTGTTTTATGGGGTGGCGTCCCTCATGCTTGAAGGACCGAATGCTTGAAATTAATTTTAGCTTACTTTCAGCCAATCAGAATTGAGCATTCAAGAACTCAAAATAAATCGCGAAAATCTCAAAGTAAGAAAATAAATCCAGGTCATTAGTGTTAATATTGACCGATTAGATAATAAGCAGATGAGTTTTCAAGACTGAAAAATACTTATGATTTCGACCTCATCAACTTGATGATTATCTGAATAGTATTGCGGTTGTAACCCGCAATTTGTAATATTTTTGATTATTTTCCACTGATTTAATACATTTTCTGTTAATATTGACTTCGATTTTGTGAGAAAGGCATTTAGCCAATAGAAACGCTTAGCAATTCTGATTGGTTCAAATTTTTCAAGCATTCGGTCCTTCAAGCATGAGATCCCTCCACGTTTTGTGGTATGGATTATTCATGTCAGTTATTTGAGTAGAATGAGATGAGGCACCTGAGCACATTAGTTGTTTCCTTTTCTAAAGCAGTGCTCGGGCTCGTGGAGATTTATATTCAAAGTAAACTCATGTACTAGTAACCTCATGTTTACGAGATTTGCTAAAGTAGAGAGCAATGCAAATATTCGGTAGCTCTCATATTCTTTGAGATTTTTTTTGTTTCAGATAGGGGGACTCTACTCTCATTTTCTAGTTTTTTGGTAGAATAGCATCATTGCTTGTTGAAAAAATTTTCAATTCGCTCAAATATTTGAAGATTTGTTTCTCAAGTGGCGCTATGTTAAATCTCTCAAGAGCTTTGCTTTTTACAAGACTTTTTTCAATATTGAAGGATTTTTATTCGTTAAAATCTTTGAAAATGAATGCTAGACCACCTCCTTTGTAGCGGTTGTAAGATCGGTTTTGAGCGAAGTTTTTTACCCAGCAGAGGGCTTCAGTTTTTTGGTGAAAAAAGAGTATTTAGTACTCTTTGTTCATATGTGTCTTATAATACCTTCGTTAACTTGTCAGAAGCCAATTGTTATATCATTCAAAATTATGATTGCACTCCAATAATTTATTAATTTTGAACAAGAATTTACCGCTTTTTCCAGTAATTCACGTGAGAGATTATTCATATCATGTATATCTTTGGGGAGGGCATTAGTTACGGAGACCAGAGGGCTGGGTATTAAAACTGCTAGTGAGGTCTAAAAAACCGGATTTGGTTCTACTAAAGCTAGTTTCACCGCTGGCCTTGTAAATGTTCCTAACGCTGGCTTGATTAGGCATGAGCGCGCAATGCCATCAGGACCGGTAAACTTTTCAACTTCGAGGGAGAATCCACGCGAGGGCTTAAATTTCTATGGTTTCTTCTTTTTGGTTCCACTTGCATCGTTTGATCAGGGTTTGAGCGTATTCGTTCAGTGATCGCTTGCAAAAGCTGTCTAGTCGGACCTTGGTTAGCTTACAGGATTTCTTGGTTAATTTCTTGGTATTCGTTTGGTCGTTGAATGAAGCTGCGGGAGCGTAAATGAATGGCCTCCCAAGTAGAAAGTGGTTAGGTGTAAGTGGCATTGTGTCATTAATGTCGCAACTTACATGGGTCAGTGGCCTTGAGTTGATGAGGCCTTCCCATTCTACTACAAAAGTTGAAAAAAGATCCCTGGAAAGTCTGTCTGATCTCAGATTTAAAAAAAGACTCGTTTGATGATCAAAACGAGACGTTCCCACACTCCACCAAAAGGAGGAGCAGATGGTGGGTCGAGACGCCAGTCGATTGACTTCAGGTGAAGCCCGGTTGCTTTTTCGTCTTTGTTGATATTTAAGGGTTGCCTCATGATTTGTTAACGTGCGGCGACAAAGTATGCTGCGTTATCCGAAAGAATTACTTAAAGAGAACCACGTCGTGCCATGAATCTACGAATTGCTGTAAAGCAAATTTTAGTTGTCAGAATGTCGGTAGTTTCCAGGTGGATTGCACGCGTTGTTGAAAGTAAAGAGACAAATGTAGTCTTTTTCTGTGGTTTCTTTTTCAGCAAGGTAGAATGGACTGATGTAGTTGAGTCCAAAGTTCTTGAATGGATATGTATTAGTTTCCGGGTCATCGATGTGCTGTGCAGGTAGACAGCCATGAAAGGTTTTAAACTTTTTCATTGAAAGTGGTGGCACAAGAAACAGTGGTGGCGAATGTATCTCAAGGCTTTTCTGAGACCCAAAATTATGAAGCTTGGTTGCAAGTATTGTCGTACGAATTCGGTGCCGAGGTGCATGCATTTATGATGTGCATTTTTGATCATAAGTTGAATCGAAGGTTCCTTTGCATGTAGAATAATAGGGTAATTTGTTGCCTCTGGCATTGGTGAATGTCTCATTCTTCCTCTCGCACAAATTAGATTACCATCCATAAATGGTGAGCACGGCAGTAAAGCACCTTTGTTGTCCAATTCTTTGTTAGTAGTTAAACGTTTAATTTTATCAGGGAAAGTAGCGTGTTATGATTGCTCGTACAGTTTAAGCCATCTCCCGGTCGTCTATTCTTAAATCGCGTTTTCATTTTTGCTGATGAATGTCTTTGGACTGTACAACACGAGCAGTTGCGCGGAGTAGACGAAGCAAACAGGAAAATCTCGAAATATGAATGATTGGTTCTCTTTTTGCGCTAGTAGAAATGTTTTTACCGTTTCAACATAGCGTTGGTATGTAGAATTGGACTGTCGACTTTTATTGTAGTAGTTCTTTTCTTATCTTTACTTGTGAAAACCGGTTGAGTAACTGCGTCCTCCTGTAGTTTTGACTGAGGCCAAACAGATTCTGGTAAGAGTAGAAATTCTGGTGCTTGCAACCAAAGTTGCTCCACGTCCTGAATCGGGATACCTCTTGTAGCGCGATCGGCCGGGTTCCGTTTAGCGGGTATATGATTCCACTGTTGGGCTTCAGAAACTGGCAGAATTTCGTTAACGCTGTTCGCACAGTAAGTTTTCTGGTTTTCCGGACTGTTGATCCATGCAAGTACCGTCGTACTATCTGTCCAAAAAAGAAGCGAACTAAAATTTAGTCGAGATTCTTCGGTTGTAAATTTGAAAAAACGTGCAACAATTACTGCAGCTTGCAATTCGGCCTTGGGTATGCTTTCTTGGTTAAAGAGTGCCACCTTGGTTCTCTTAATCATAAATGATGACTGTTTAAGGGCTTGGTTCGAAATACGGATGTATATGCAAGCTGCCATGGCGCACTGAGAAGCATGGGTGAAAACATGTTGTTGTATATCGCTGTCTGTCGATTTGGCCTATAAATCTCGGTAATTTCACATTATTATCTTGTCCACACTGTCGGGTCCATTTTTCGATAAATGGGATATATTCTCGAGGAAGTTCTCGATCTCAACTTATACCAGATCGCCAAAGCTTTTGAAGCAGTATTTTGAGAGTTATGACAAATGGTGCTATCAATCCTAATTGATGAAAAATTCTGGCTACAGTAGACAAAATTTAGTCGTTAAACTTTTTTTCAGTACGGGCTGAAGATGAGCGTGTCATTCATAGTATCCCACTTCACTCCCAAAACCCGATGAATTGTACTCTTGTTTTCAGTTTCGGGTTCGTTGAGGAAATCAAGCACTTGGTTAAAATGAATAATGAATCTTAATTTTTGGAGTGCCAACTTTGAAGCTTTTTTGATTCCTGGGCTTCCAGTAGATTGTCATAGGAATGAACAAAGTTATCCATAATTTCTAATTGCTCAGTATGTTTGCTTGAAAATGGTCCTTTAGTTAAGTCAGAAGTTGCGCCGGATTCTTTGACTTTTCAAAAATTTTCAACGATTTCATTTAAGGAAGCATCCTCGTGTTGCTTTATGTCTATAAAATTGGTTGGATGATAGTTGCACTGTTCATCTAAAGACTTTTGATGAAGCGAGCCGTTCATCGCCTATCCTAGCAAATTGTTCACTCCATACGGACTGCCGGCAGGGCAGTTCAAAATTTCCCTCTCTGCGATATGCCAGAAAGCGTCGACGTCGGTTAGAATATGTACCGAATTGTCGACGAGGCTAGGAAACGCAATGAGCCGTAGATGGTCATACCGGGAACACATGTTGTTCAGTTTTGGGACAACTATCAAATCGAAGTTGAGCGTTTCCACCGAGTAGACTGATTGTAGAGTAAACGTAGCAGAAGTAGAGTTGAAAGGTTTGACGAGTTGAAAGGTTTGATGTAGTTGAACCAGATTTGACGAAACAGTGCCTCGCTGAAAGAACCACGAATACTTAATTCAACTGTTCGACTAGGCTAACACTGAGGTATCAGCTGTGCATTTCAATACTTAATAACAGCTACTGCAATTGTCGAGAATTACATAGCAAGGAACCGCTTTGTTCTCGCTGAATAAAGTTATGGGCATAAACTGGAGTTAGTTTTTCAAACCAAATTTTGCATTCACTTGCTTTTCCAATTTGATATTGTTGGATTTCTGAGTATGCCGCTGCGCAGTTTTATCCTGATTCCTGTGTAAAGTAGAGTAGTGTTTTCACCCGCAGTTGTCTATGATACAACGTCTTACAGAAATACAGTCAGTTGACCTATGGTTACTCAGGCAGTTGAAGCACAACTGCTTATCCTTCACTAATTGAGTTTTTTTGCGTAGTTACCTTTACAAAAGCTGGGCAGTGTCCAATGAAGTGGGCTTTATTGTCCAGCGGACATAACCATTCTGACTTATTTGTTTCATTCTAGAAGTTATTCTTTTTTTCGGCATGCTGGCTGTACGCATGGTTACGGAAAATTTTTGTTGTTCGTTGTCTTTCCAATCTTTTTCCCCGTAAAAACGCGTGGTAAAGTAAGTGCGTAGGGGTAAAACGTCTAAGTTCTCGCAAGCTCTAGAGTGGTTGCTAAGCCAGTCCGTGGGATCTTTCAGTGTAGCATAGTCCATCCCATTATGCACGCAGTATTCTTCCCATTTGAACGAGACTGCAGGGGGAAATTTAGAGCAAGTCGAGTATGGTTGCTCAATTTCAAGTCGTATGTGTAGTTGTTTAATTCGAAATTGTGCACCAGCTTACGTACGTAGAAAAGCAGCGAACCTAACGAATGTTTGAGCTTCATAAAAATGCAGTCACTCAAAGTTTTCCAGCTCCCTAGTAAACGCTGCAACAACGAATTTAGGGTTGCCACATCTGCGCATTAGCTCCTCTATTGCTTGAATGTACTGTGAAGAATTCGTGTCGTAGCTTTTCACAACGTTTTTGGCTTTATCGACACACAGGGACTGGAGGTAAGTTATTTTTTCCACATCAGTTAACATGGATTGTTTCCTATTGCAGTTTGGAACAGCTCAAACCATTAATTCCATTCTAATGGTTTGCCGTCAAAATTTGGGAGCTTAATATGAGGAAGCTTGAAACTTTTGAGACTGTAACGAAAAGCCTTGTTGCTCGCGTTCTGATCAGTACAACGGAGACCGTGATTGACTGGAGTCACGATTCTTGAACATGGTCGATCCATCGAGTGCATGTTGAGAACATTAGCACCAGTCTGCGGCTGTTTTAGTGATAGATTCAGTGGATATTGACCATTTCCAGAGATCTCTGGGTTCTCATAGGAACCAGGTCGATAGTATATATCACCACACTGTCGCCGATGTGATGGCCATGGAAACTGTTGCATCGATCTCGAGTTCTCTGTCGCAGTATATAATCTTTGAGTAGTGTAGACGTAGCGGATTGGCTGGCGAAACGCAAACGGTTTAGATGGTACCGTTGCTGTAGTAGTATCAAAACTAACGGCTGCGGTAGAAACGTTTGACCTGTTGTTATAAGTTGTACTGGAAGTTCGCATGGGAATACTACTGCACGCTGGGATCGTATGTGAAGAGAGTTGCAGAGTAGAATGACTGGAGGGGTCATTTATCTGTATCCCGTTGTAGTATTTTTCGTACCGTCGCTTTTGTTTCATTGGCAAACTTTTGCGACTTCGTAGTGAAGATGCATCATTAAGGAGGTTTTGCACGTCTGCTAGAAGGAACGACGCTGTATCATCTGCCAATTCTTGTAGGCATTTCAAAAGCTCGTTCGCCGTTAGTTAAACATCCTCTAATTCCGTAGATGGTGCAATTTCGCTGCTCAGTTGTCGTTCAATACACTCAAGAAAGTGTAGCAGAACGTCCATTTGATTATGAGCGCTTGTTGTGAGATTTTTGGAGCCATCGCTAAAGTAGTGAAAAGATTATAGGAATGGTATAATACTGTTAGAAGAGAAGTGTTATGGAATGGATGAAAGTAGGTTTAGGTATCAATTGTTTTTTTTTGTAGACAAAATATACGAACGGTTATGTTGGCACTACGAGCGTGCGTATTTCGTAAACGGCTTTTATAAGATTTTAAGAAACTATGAAGTATCACGTACTTCAATTATTAAAAACCAAGTACTTTTGAGAGTTTTTTTCAGCGGCGAAACTTAGCTGAGAATACAATTTAACCTTTTAAATGAGATGAGAATACTTCTGAGACCTCTTAAAAAGTTTCCTCGAAAATTTTTTATTAAAAATATCACGCTATAGGCGTTCTTATGTTTTCTCACAAGTTTCGAGAAAACTTTTGGAATGGTGTGTTATAATTATTTCGCTTTTTTTTGGTTTTTGCTTAAGGAAATTTTAACTATCGGGTTTTGGCTATCAATGTTTTTGTTAACCGGAAAAAATCTACCTTTGCATACCGAGGATTAAGAATTAGTAAAGCAAAGTACAATGAAAGCTATAAGTTTTGAAAGAGCTATAGATTTGTTTTCAGTTAGCAATTGTAGCACAATTATGGGTTTGGACATTTCGATTAGGAATTTCGAATTAGTAGCATTCTTATGAGTTTTGAAAATATAGCCAATTTTTTTGGAAACAGTTGTTTGTGAACAAAAAAACCTGGCCTGATCGAAGGCAATGGTTACGGTAAATTAGGAAACGACACAATACAGTGTTGTCTAAGAAAGCTTCTAGAAGAATGAAAGTTCTATAAACATCTACTAAAAAGTCCTATCTAGCCTGATTTGCTGTGTTCTCACGTTGAGGGGGAAAGCTGGGGGACCTCTCAGACTGTCCTTGAGGTAGACTTTGATGTTTCCTTTTGGAGGGGGGCCCTCCGAGACTATCCGTGATGTAGACTTTGATATATTACTATGTGGCTAACTTGACTCTGGAGGCATCGGAGACTGAGATACTGTGTGAAGTTGGCCTTTGTATCCTTTTTTCTCTGGTCGCCAATATTTTTGTTCATGTGTTTTAAATTAACTTGTAAGATTGGTTTTGAGCGAAGTTTTTATCCAGCAGAGGGCTTCAGTTTTTTGGTGAAAAAAGAGTATTTAGGACTCTTTGTTCATATGTGTCTTGTAATACCTTCGTCAACTTGTCAGAAGTCAATTGTTATATCATTCAAAATTATAATTGCCTTCCAATAATTTATTAATTATGAACAGGAATTTACCGCTTTTTCCAGTAACTCACGTGAGAGATTAAATAAAGAGTCTCTGATTGCTCAAACTTTTCTGACAGTTATTGCTATGTGTGATAACCCTGCTTGACGACACGCATTTAATTTTAGCCGTTTCGATATGAAATATTATTTAATTCAGCTAACATTAAACTGAATCTCAAGTTTGTTTTCACTCAACTATGCAAACACGGATAACTATTTCTACCAAATATTGAGAGATTTAACTGAGCTGTAATACAATTGATCAGAATACGCAGAGAATAAATTATTCCACTCATGAACTGACTAGCTCCAATCGATGGGAAAAAACCTAGAGGAATAGGTCTCACTCAAGCATCCTTTAGTGCAAGATATGCCTAACCGCTCGAAATAAATTAAAACAGAGGTGAAGCTGAGCTTCGCACCACTTGGGATGCAGAACAAAAAAATCCTAATATGTCGGAAAAATTAGTTCTATCAAAATTAAAAAGCTAGTTTTGAAGTGAAAACATACAAAGACAAAAAAAACTTGCAATTAGCATCGGAAGATATGTAACCAGCGGTAACAAAGCCGAAAATACCTTCAAAGAAACCCTTCAAACCGAAAAAAAAATCAGCAAGACCTATGAAAAGTTAATAAGTCCCCCTAGCCGTCAAAACCCAAAAACACTAGGAAACCCTTATGTGCTAGTCAAGGAAGACAATATGAGGCCACTAAGCTGATATAAAATAAGCCGAAACCTATTAAGCCTCAGAAAAGAAAAACAAACAAAAAAGTTTAAAAAAATCCAAAAAGACTTTTAGACTAATAAGAAGTTATTAAGTCCCCCTCACTCTCAAAACACAGACACGCACGCACAAATTTTTTTCGCTAGTCCAAAGCCGCAGAATGAGGCCAATTAAACAAAATAGTATATGCCGAAATCTATCAAGTGGAAAAAAAGAAAAAAAAACGAAAACAAAAAACTGTGGTCATTGAAAAACTTGAGCTTAAGTTCTATTAAGATTTTTTAGCTTTTAGTGCAATCAAAGGCGAGCACGAAAAAAAATATATTTCATTGCAGCGAATCAAAATTGGATAGCTAAGCCGATAAAAAATAGGCTGAAATCATTTGGGCAGAATATAAATTTTAAGCGGAAAAAAAGATACGAAATCAAGGTTAGAAAAATTGAAAGCAGCAGTGGTAGATCAGAACACTAAAGCAACTATAATACAAAAAAACTTCACAAAAAAACTTCAAAAAAAATCTACTATATGGCAACAATAAAAGCAGACAATAATTAGCCGACAATTTTTTTTTGAAACGGATTATTTCCCGTATGAAAAAAAAACAGGTAATGTAAGACTGGAATCCATGCGCTTTTGTTACCTCCAGATCAAGCGTACCGGAGACACAAAAAAATGGAATTCATAATGACTGAACCTAAAATTACCCTTTCTAAATGTGACCAACAAGTTATTTACGGGAAAAAAATCTTGTCTTATCACATGGGGTAAGCATTAATAAACACTGATAGCCTGTAGTTCTAATAAAACACATAACAGCTCAAGAACAACATACTGAAAGACAAAATATTATGCAAGAAAGACCGTATATGACACTATGTGATTACTTATACCAGTTTTGGTGTGAGAATCATTGCATTTAGTTTAATAACCCTAAATTGGTGCTCCTTTTTGGTGGTGGTGGTTGCTGCTGTTTCTTGAGAGTATCGATGGAGTTGGTTTTGCAGTAGTTACATTTACCACAGTAAAAACTGCGTAGACGTTCATTTACATTTTTAATGGTAGAGTATTTCACTTCCATATTCCCTCCGAAATGTCACCAGACAAGACACTGTATTGATTTATTATGAAACCTTTGTAAAAGATATTGCAAATAACTGAGCATAGAGCATATAACAGTAACGTTCCGAAACATAGCAATTAAATATAAATCATTCCATTTGAAAAAAAAAACAAAAAAAAATTAAAACCAAATGTTCTTTAAAAACAAGATCTGCACAGGAGAAAGCGCTAGAGCGGGAATAGATATTATAAAATGGTATTTTCGGGATTTTTTTTACTTGTTATAAAGCTAAATTACTTACCTCCCGGTAGTTGCGAATACTACGGTGAGATTGTCTGTAAGACTGATACTTCTTATCGTGCCATTGAACAATATCATGTGCCGGACCCTTCTTCCACTGTACTCCTCGTCATAGGATATTTTGAAGTGCTTTGTAGAGCACAGATACAAATTTTTCGTAAAATTCTCAAGCAATTGAACTAAAATTAAAAATCATAAGGCTTCGCTCTTAAACTTTGATGGACATGAAAATTGAAACAGAAAAAAAAATTCAATTAAGGTTTTATAGGTCTTACAAAACAGTTACAAAAGCAGCCATCTCGCATCTAGCAGAAAATATTCCATACGTCTAGAAATTTGAACTGAGTAATTAGGCAGAAAACAAGTCATACGGCTGATTCAATGTTAAGCAATGTTTTGTTATGTAAAAAAAAATTAAAAAATGATCAGTTTTCCACTTTTTAAGAAAAATCTACTGATGCCATACACCTGTTCTGCCGGAATCAAGAAAAATCCGATTATCAAAAAAATGAATTTATACCCAAATACTTTTAAAATGAACTTACGAGAGGGAAGCTTATAATCCACAAGCAAGCTATATCTTTGGAGAGGACGCTTGATGAAACTCCCAGGGTTAATTCTTCCATTGAAATTAATTGAATAGCGGCTAGATATAACTGATATTTCGTACCTTCCAGGCTCAGGGCTCTTTATCTTTATTGATGGACCTGAAGAAAAAGAAAATCAAAACACTGCTTCCGGTATTGAAAAATCAAAAACAATTTGTTTAACCTTCTGTCTCGTCAGAGAAATAAAGTTGTGAAGAACTAGTTGTTCTATTTACAATTTCCCATATATATGGAGGTCCAAACTCTGATTGCACGTTTGTTAGCTTGACAAGAATTAGCTGGTGCGGTGCTCCTCGTATTTCATTATCATTGGAAAAAACTACAGACGCGCAGGACATAGAAAACAAAAGGTATTTTGTAACGTTTGAGACCATTTGAATCGGAAATAGAACAAAGTATTGAATTTCAGCAAACTGTTATAACAGAATGAAGCTGTATTACTGAGCGGCTTTTAAGAAAAAACCATGCAATAAGACCTGCAATAAAATAAAAAGTAGGCCTTGGAAATTGGAAAAATGTAAAATGAATCAATATTTTGACAATACTCTGTATCAGATAACAATATTTCAATATTTTCATATCTTTCAAAGGAAAGTTCAGATTAATAATCCGAACCGCAACAAACAAGAATTTAAATAACGAATAAATTGAAACAACTCACAAAAAAAAAAGATAGAATCAAATTATAAATATATAGGTTCACCTATCTTACCTTACGTCTTTTGCCGATTTTCTTTAGTTATTTTGAAGAACCGAATTTGAATGAATGGAAATTGAAGTAACTTCCTTTTTAAGAAAATCTATAAATTGATTTTACATATGTGAATAGGTTATCAAAATACTTGAGAGCACAGGCTGTTTCACGATTCTTTACGCCGATGACTTAGCGATTGGGTCGACCGAACTTGACAATGTTAAAAACGCAATGTTTGTACTCGAAAAATATTGCCAGAGAAACAGTCTCAAAGTGAATGTTGGCAAAACTAAGGTGGTGAAACACCGAAATGGCGGAAGGCTGGCCAGGACCGACCAATTTTTTTTCAACAATACAGAAATCGAATTCAAGGATTCGTTTGAATACTTAGGCACGTGGAACATCTCAAGAAAAAAGCCTATGCTGCCTCTTGCTCAATACAATCCAAAGTCCAACTCAGAAAAATTTGTTTTAAGTCCTCCGTTAGACTCTATGAGAGCGTCATATTTTCATCTGCTTCTTACGCTCTCGATCTTTTCAGCGATGTGTTATCACAGAAGGAAAGAGACGAACACTTTCCCAAAGTGGCTGGATTTTATTTCAAGAAATGGATCGGAATCAGTATTTATAGCAGAACCCACAAGATTTTGCATTTTTTGTTCAATAATGACTTTTTGGGCTTACAAAACTGTAGTCCTGCGCACAGGAGAGAAAGAGGTATTTTTTACAGCAACGGTTTTCATCATGTTTTATGTCATAAAGAGCGCTGTTACGAATCTGCGGACGATGAGACACGTAGTTGCAAGTACTGCGGTTGTGTGATTATCTCAGATATGCACCTTGACACTTGTGTCGGTTTCTCACAACACAGAACAATCAAGCAAAATGTCAAGGAAATTTACAGGTTGACATTTGATCCATGAGCGGTACTGATATTGGAAGTGAAACTGAATTAAAACTCTTTTTTTTTTCACTTTTTGTCTCATTGAGATGTTGAATTCACGTATTATTATAGGTTATCAAAATTGAGTTTAGTCTTGAGTTTGGAATGATCTTGAGGCCATTTAGATTGATGTTGAGAACATCGTTCCAACTCTTAACTATATTTATTGAATGAGTTTTGACCTTTGACACACATGACGTTCAAAATTTGAAACATTCGAAATTTTCTTACTATTCAATTTTAAATCTGAATTCAAAGAAAAGAAATTTTTGAGGCTCTGGCTTCTTCCTTGGCTCGTTGGCTCGTAAAATTACTGTTAGTCAAAAATTTTCCTTCTTCGATTTTAAAGAAAAATTCACCAATAATATTTTTAATAAGAAATTCGTATTGAGTTTGAGGCTATTGAGATTCATGAAGTTTTTTTAAAGAGACAATGGAATTCAAACATTACATTTCAATATTCCGATAAAGATTCCTTTATCTCTATTTTGATGCATTTTTACAGATGTAAATGAAATTTATCGTTGCCTTAATTTAGAAGTTAATTGAATGTTCATTCATTCAATGAGATAGCAATAGTGAACGGTTTCAATAACCTAAAGCAAGTATTAGAGTTAAAAACAGATTTGATACATATAATTATCCGCAGATAATTATCTCTGGTTTGTGTTTCGAGAACTGAAATCGGCAAAACCGTTGTCCCGGATTTATTGTCGCTTCTTTTGTTCACAGCTAACATTACTTTTTGAATTTTCTTTTTGCGCCTGCTGTAAAAATATATTTTTAAAACTCGAAAAAGTAATAGATTTTTTTAAGTAATCGTTCAGAAACCTTTTCACGAATATGCCAAAGTGTCTTTTAATATCGAATATGCTTCAATTCTAGACTTTCGTTCCAATCCTCTCAACGTAATCAAAAAAATTGAGCGATACTAACAGTCCGATCCTCTCGATTCTTTAGACAAAAAAGGGGATGAATATTTCAAAAAATTTTCATGATTGTGAAAGTAGAAGAAGAAACACTTCAAATGCTATGCACAATAGTCCTTGCATTTGAACAGAAAATTTTTATTTGTTATACATATTTGTAAATATATATTCTCGTCTCGAGTTGCTTGTTCTTATTGAAGAAACGTAACCCCCGTTGAGTTTAATTTAAATCACATCAACACTAATCATCTCCTTTTTACTATTAGTAGTAGTAGTAATATGAATTCTGTGGTTCGCACAAGGGATTTGGACCAAGGGGTTTGTTATCAATTCGATATTTAGAAAGTTCCAAGGATTTTGACTGCAATATGCGATGAAAGGACTCCTGACTGTATCCTCGGTTACTATGATACTTTTGATATTAATTGCTGCAACTTCTTTTTTTTTGCACTGATTTAATGCACTGATTAAAAAATAGGAACACTTCTTAGCAGGTATTTCAATCGATTTATGTGACATGAATACGTATTTAACTCATGATATGTTGGTTTTTGTGAATAATTTCGTAATCTTAAATTTCAAAAATTATTTTTTTTATATGTATCTGCAGACGGTCATTTGCTGCCGATTCCATTTTGACTTCCAATCTGCGATTGAAAAGAGTTTAAATAATCGGAGTTTTCTGTTCTGATTAATCTTCGATTCTTCTAATCACCTCGCATCCGTATTTTTTTTCAGACAAAGACATGGATGATTTTCAAAGTGCCGAAGAGCTTACTTTTGTCGTTGATGACGTATCAAACATAGTTAAGGAGTCGATTGAAAATACAATTGGGGGTAGCTCATATCAACACAACAAAGTGAATCAGTGGAATTCAAATGTTGTTGAGCAATGTCTCAATCAGCTCACGAAGCTTAATAAACCCTTCAAATACATTGTTACATGCATCATAATGCAGAAGAATGGAGCCGGTTTGCATACTGCCAGCTCATGTTTCTGGGATGCAAATACGGATGGCAGCTGTACTATTCGCTGGGAGAACAAAACCATGTATTGTATTGTTACTGTATTTGGACTGGCCATTTAATCACATTCAACGAACAGAAATTAACAGTTTCAATGGTGGATCATTCCTATGTATAAATTCTTTTGATCTGAGCCCTTGTAAAAATATATGTAATACTATAAAAAAGATCACGAGAATCGACATATAATTTTAAATTCACATATCTATCCGTTTTTAGTATTGCTCAAATTGATAAAAATATTCTTTCGGGGTGTAAGCTGAGTTTGCGTGATAGGAAATTTGAGAAATAAAGGAGAACTGGACTTTATTTCGACTTGTCAAAATAAGCTCCTGCCTCGTTTACTAAGTAATTGAGTATTTTGATTACAATAGCCGATAGTTTCGAATAAAATTGAGTTTAGCACGACGCAGATTGAGTCGATCTTAAAAAATGTTGAATTACTCTTTGAGCTAATTGCGGAGATTGATCTAGTTTCGAACCAATTGTTAAATATGTTTACTGTTGCCATAAGCAAGGGTGTTACAACCGAATATTAGACTTTTTACGGTAAAGAACTATGTTCATAGAATGGACGAAGTAATAAGCAGTGTATTTTATAATTTCTTTTGCGCGAGTGTGGACTTTGGACTTTTTTCCTGTAAGCAATTTTCTTACCGTCGACAGGTCTGGCTTCCAGTTCCAACCAGACCTTGTATTCTTTTTCCCTTGTGTTAATGTATAAATGATCTTCTTCTTCTCTCGAAACTGCGAAAAAGCCGATGAACACAATATTGTAATTCCTTTTAATCGACGAGCATCAAACCGATGAACATAAATTTTTGCGGTCAAGAAAACAAGAATCGAAAAGACGAGAAACGACTTTTTTCGGTACAGCTAAAATCGCGAACCGAATTGATGCACACGTGCATTTTCGAAATCTAAAAACCCTAAAAAAAACGAATTTTAGCCCTCATGTGGAAACACGCGAACGAGCGATTATCAAGCAACAATATGTGCACGTGGCAGCTATGCTGCGATGGTGTAAGGTGTCGAAACGTATTGACAATCTTCTAACACCGTGAAAAGGGATGAAAATGCCCTCCAGTAATACTGGGAATCCAAAACAACAACAACATACCTCACTTCATCATGGAACCTCGACCTCATCAAGCCCCCTCTCACTTAGTCTAGAGGTAAAGCACGCTCCTTCGCAACATAAAGTCTAAAGTTTCAGTCCCCGCGAGACCTTTTTCTTCGTTGTTTATCTTTTGTGAGTTTAGCACTTCTGCTTTGTCTGATTATAATTTTGTTTTTCTATTTTTTTTTGCTTAATCGGATTCGGCTAAATCTTAATCGATTCAGGTACCTCACTTTGTATCGTTTAAAATGCCGACGTAGATTTTTGTTCAAGAAAGAATGGGACATAAAGACCTCAGTGTTTTAAATTTTTAGCTCAAAATTTTCTTAAACTTTTCGTTTTCGAATCAACTGCCGTCTACCCAAAAATTTTATACTTAGTTAACACTCGGCAAATGATTTGGAATGCTTTTTAACGGATGTGATTGCGTTTTTTTACATGTTTCCCACAAAATGATGATCATTTGAGACGAACTTTGGAGATTTGTTTAGAGGTATTTGTTCGATTTTCTAAAAGAAAAAAATTTGACTTTGTTCCTTCCGTCTCATTTTCTGCCTGCTCATTTACAATGCTAGTTTGTTTGTGTTTTATCGCAAATGCTCCGCTTTATTTTTTATATCAACTGCTAAAGAAATGGCTTGTTAAGTGTATTAGTTGCATACGTGTCTTTGGTGAATCTTAGGAGTGAATTAGGAGTTCTTGCCAAAAAAATTGCCACTGAAAGTTTTCGGTCAATTTTTGGCGCTTGCATGTCAATCACTTTTGATTCACTTTTGATTCTATTGGCTTATTTTCTCAATATTTTTATTTTTTGTTTCTGTTGGTATTATATGACATTGATTAAGTTCTTACTAGAAATTTTCGACAAGAAAATCAATCTTCTTATGAAGAATAATCCTCTGTTTATCTTTTACGGCCTTTTAGTTTGCTCAATATTTTAATTTTTGTTATTTTTTTTGCAATTAAACCCACTGTATCTTTTTTTCCTTGCTGGTTAAGGTAAAAGACTTCATGAGCGTTTTTTTTTATTTTTGATTTTTTGGTGTAATTTTTCTGTTTTAGGTTTGAATTGAACTTTTTTTAAAACATTGTTTTCATTCCTCCCTATTCTATTTTGTTCGATTAAGTAACCCGTTATAGTCGATGTGCTCGAGTTTAAGCAAGTCTCAAGCGCTATCAAATCTGAAATTTTTTAGCTCTTAGTTTTTTGACGAATTGGTTCAAAATTTGTTCTTTGAAGCTTCCTTGAAACCCTCAGTAGAACTCTGAACAGCCTAATAAAAAACGCAGAAAATACCTTTGCGATGCATGCAGCAATGATCTTCCCGCACTTATTACTGTGCGATACAAAGTCTGACAACGATGGATCCATGTCCAAAACAATATCAATGCGACTTAAGCAATGGCAGAACGGAGACTGGAATGATCTATATAACGAAGGAAAGGCGCTGCAAATGCGCTTGACAAAAGGAAATAGACGAAAAACTGAAACTGAACCACAGCAGTTCAACAAACTAATGAATACAGGAAAAGTATCAAGCGAAATAGCAAAACTAACGGACATTTCCAAAGGCGTTTTTTCGCTCAACGAGATCAGCAAAATTAAAACTAAAGAACGTACATTTATTGAGAAGCACCCACCATCTGAAACAACTGATGATAACTATATTACAGAAGTCTCAAACGAAATCATTCCTTTTCAATCCATCTAGATTTGACCAAATAAACGCTTACTAGTTCGTGAAGGCAGCCATGAGAAAGCACGGATATCAAAGACCATCTGGCATTAATGCAAATGAATGGAGACTTATTTTGACACACTTCGGACAAAAATCAGTTGAGTTTTCAAAATCGTTGAAAACCTCACAAAACAAGAACTTAATCGTAAGATAATAGGAGGAACAATAACCAAATGTCTAAAAAACGAACTCATGTCGTTAGGCTCAAACTACCAACTCTGTCTAGGACAAAATTTTGGCATTGAATCTGCGATTCACGCGCTAAGAGGCCAATACAGCAAAAACTCCGCCGATGCGGTTTTACCGATAGATGCCAAAAATGCTTTCAATTCACCAAATTGAAAGCTGGTATTGAAAAATATCGAAAATACCTGCCCATACTTTTTAACAGCAATTAAGAACTTGTACTCAAACCATCTTAAATGCTCGTTAACAAAACAAAACATCCACTCTCCAGAAAGAACAACCCAAGGGGAACTGCCAGCAATACCATGTACGGTCTGGCCATAATGCTTTCATAAAACTTCTATCAGTAAGCAACGTAACCCAGAAGTGGTGCACAGACGATGGTAACACAGTCGGTAGTTAAAGCAAACTAAAAACCGTCTTGGATAAAATTGTATCCAAGATAAACTCTGGCTACCATTTTAAAGCATCCAAATGCCAGCTCATAGTCGAAGATGAAAAGCTCGGTGATGCCGAGAGAATCTTCGAAAATACAGGAATCTCTATAAAGTCAGGCGCCCGAGTGCTTGGTTTTGTTATAAGAACAGATTCTGAATGAAAAAATCCTCGAGTTTCGACAGAATAAGCAAAACAAATATTAGACTGAACTAAACAAAATTGCTAAAACTTTACCCCAAAACGTTTTTGCCTGCTATGCTAAAAGTGTTCAAGAAAAGCTTGGATTTTTAACCAGGACAACGCCTAATACTATGGAAATGTTAGAAAGATGTGAAAAGATTATCAATTAACAACTAATACTCAACCTAGTCGGTACAGACACATTAAAATCTCAGTTCCGTGACAATTTTTCCTTACCCCTTCAAATAGGCGGCCTTAACATCCAGCTGCCATCCGACCGTGAAAACTATCTTAGAACGGTCTAAAGAAACATCACTAATACTGGAATCTCAAGATGCTGTTACAGCAACAACACAGCAAGAAAAAGTTTGTTTGAAAATAATAATAAAAAAATTGATAGATTAAGTCAGAAGAAATCACTCCTCATAAACTCCCAAAATGAAGCTGATAAATATGCAATCGACTTGGCCTCTGAAAAGGGAGCATACAACTGGCTCAATGCTCTGCCACTAAGCAGATGCAACTTCAACCCCATTAAATCAGAACTCAGAGACGGTATTTCATTAAGATACAGATGGGAACCGACCAAAACCCCACTCATCTGTACCTTTGGTGAAAATTTTAACCAGTAACATGACTCATGCAAAAGGTGGTTACATACATAAGACACAATGAAATTAGAGACACAATTGTTAACCTCATGAACGAGGTTTGCATTAACGTCGAGACAGAGCAGAAACTTCAGCCGTTGCAAGGAGAAAGCTATGTCAATATTTCAACTACAACTGAAGACGAGGATTGACTTGACATTAAAACGAACGGACTTTGGTGTTTACGATGTAGCCGTGCTTTCTTCGACGTGAAGATTTTTAACATCTATGCCAAAACATCGCAAAAACTGATGAAAGACGAATACAAATATCACGAAACACTGAAGAAATCCTAAATCAGCAAATAATTTTAAACGTCAAGCAGACTAATTTTTGCCCGCTGATTTTTGGATGAAACGGTGGCGTTGCTCCGACAGCCACGCGGACGATGCAGCGATTAGCCTCAAAAAAATTTAGCGAAAAAGACAAGAAATCAACCCGGAATCGATAATTACATAAGAACTAAAAAAGCTTAGCGCTCCTAAGTAGCTCTATACCATATATAGGGGCGTCCAGATCGTTGCGCAAACTTCAATTTATCGACAACTCTACAAGCG
The DNA here is from genome assembly GCF_963678635.1 of Symsagittifera roscoffensis. Taxonomy (NCBI): domain Eukaryota; kingdom Metazoa; phylum Xenacoelomorpha; order Acoela; family Convolutidae; genus Symsagittifera; species Symsagittifera roscoffensis. The sequence goes on along the minus strand of NC_087065.1, from coordinate 29,836,649 downwards.
CCATTGTAGAGGAAGGACCGCTAAGATAAGTAAACCGTACGACGATGCATTTAATGCTGATATATGACTTCATTTATACAATGATGCAGTTTGCTGATCTACATGGGTTTTTATAACGCTGATACGGCCCTATCCAACTTGTTGTTTTCGGCTTCATAACTTTTCAAAATAAAACGTTTTTCTTTGTCCAGCGTCGTTTTGTTATGTTTAGCTCGTTGTTTTTGAACATTTTCCGTTTGAGCCAGTCAAATACTAGTTTCCACATTTTGAACTTTTTCGAACGTTTTTTTTTGGGATTTCAGATACTAGTTTCCGCATTTTGAACTTTTATAGGGGCGTGCAGATTGTTGCGCAAACTTCAATTTATCGACAACTCTACAAGCGCCATTGTAGAGGAAGGAACGCTAAGATAAGTAAACCGTACGACGATGCATTTAATGCTGATATATGACTTCATTTATATAATGATGCAGTTTGTTGATATACATGGATTTTTATAACGCTGATACGGCCCTATCCAACTTGTTGTTTTCGGCTTCATAACTTTTCAAAATAAAACGTTTTTCTTTGTCCAGCGTCGTTTTGTTATGTTTAGCTCGTTATTTTTGAACATTTTCCGTTTGAGCCAGTCAAATACTAGTTTCCACTTTTCGAACGTTTTTTTTTGGGATTTCAGATACTAGTTTCCGAGTTTTGAACTTTTATAGGGACGTGCAGATCGTTGCGCAAACTTCAATTTATCGACAGCTCTACAAGCGCCATTGTAGAGGAAGGACGGCTAAGATAAGTAAACCATACGACGATGCATTTAATGCTGATATATGACTTCATTTATACAATGATGCAGTTTGCTGATATACATGGATTTTTTAACGCTGATACGGCCCTATCCAACTTGTGCATTGACCGTAACTAAGCGGAAGGTCCTCTTTCGGAGCTTATTTGTTCTTAAATTTTGTTTTCCTTGCTTCCTATTCTACATTGTTCGATAAAATAGCCTGTATCGTTCGATGTGCTCGAGCTTAAGTAACTATGAAGTTGTATCACATCTGAAATGTTTTAACTCTTAGTTTTTTCGAACGTTTTTTTTTTGGTTCTGGAACTTTTTTGAATTTGAGTTTTTTTAGTTTGAACACAATTTTTATCTGGCCTCCTGTAAGAATAATTAAAGTTTTTCAGTATTTTTAACCATTTGACTTATTCACAAAATACATCAGAATGTAGTGGTATTTGGATTGTGGCCGTGGTTTCATCGTTTGTCTTTCTAGCAATTTAATGCAACCAACCGAACTTAAAACGCCAACTTAATTTTTTGTTGCTTGTAATATTGTTTGATTTTGTTTGCTGATGATTAAACATTTTTGCGATGCAATTTTGAAAATTTTCTCAATTTTCTTCTCATTCAATTTCTGCTTCGCAACTGGTACGAAGCTCTGCTTCAACTCTATAGATTTTTTTTTCATTTTTTTTGCATCTGTTGAAGTTTCAGCCATGCATCATCAGTAATTGTAAATAAAGAAAGGAACCACGAAGAAGATTTTACTTGACTTCTAGAATTGAAAGCAATGTTGTAAGTTATCCTGTAACTTAAGTTGCGAATGGAATACTTTTTTAGCTTGAGGGTGATTTCCAAACTATTACAAAGTTTCCTGTTTTTTTTTTAATTTTCAGACTAAAACTTTTTGAACTGGTAAAACTTAGAGGCATTCGGGACGTTGCCTTGACACGAGCCGTCCTTGATCCTTTCAGTATTGAAGAAACTTTTGATATGCCATTTTAGTACAATTTTTTGTTGAATTTACAGTTTGTTTTTCAATTCTCCTCTCAGTAATTTGAAAGCAATGTACTGATATTTGTTTTAAGTTTATACATTCGCCATCATCGAACAGATTATTTTATCTGATTATATTCTTTTTATTTGAAAAATTCAGAATTTTCCCGTTTTTCTAAGTGGTTCTTCGGCTTGAGTTTGTCAAACTGACTTGAGTATGTCAAACTGACTTGAGTTTGTCATATGTGCTTTTATGAAAAATCGTTGCGCTACTCACTGTGTATAATCATGAAATCTTCTAAAGTTGTTCAACAAAATGGCTGTGTTTTTTTGTCAAATGTCTTTACGTCTGACACCACAGGCATTTCTTTTTGAATCGCAAGTGATAAAAAGGTCCACACTTCTCTGGTAACATCTATATCGCTACTGAAGTTTTTGTTTCATTCAGTTTTTTGCGCGTTCTTGTTTCATACTCCGCATAATTATCCAGATTTGTTTTAAATGGCGCATAATTATCCAGATTTTTTTCTAATTTGATTTACTGAATGGTTTTTTGACACAAGTTGCGCAAGCGAATAAAAATCGATAAATGTCTGCTATATATAAAGCTGAAGTCTTCAAAATATCAGTTAAATGATAAAACTTTTGAGAAATGTTACGTGTATAGTTTTTCTTTAGAGCTCCGACTCCATTTCATTCAGGGATGTGTTATTCAGCAAGTTTTCAAAGTTCTTCTATTAGAATTTTAATTCTTTTCGTTTTTTCCTTAAACCACCATTCTTCAAACAGTTGCTGCCACAAACATTGCAATTGAAAAAAGCGTCTTACCTGCAGATGAAATGATACTCTTGTGTAAGTTGAAATGCTTGAGAATTGTGTGGCTTTTCTCTCTCAACCAAAAAATCTTTTTTGCAATCGAACTGTTTTTGCAATCGATTTTTGCAATCGAAATCAAATTGGTCAACCTCATAAAAAGGTCGACAAAAGTTCGTTTCAGGTAGTAAATTTTTCTAAAAATTATCTGAAAAAATATTGATTTTTTTCCGGATTCGTGCTTGTTGTCGGTTCATTTTTCGTTTTTTAAAAGCAGTTTTTGTTATCTGGTACGATTTTAATTATCGGCTTGCTTTCTAAAGCATAGTTTTATGTCGATTTTAACGGCTTTTATTAGAATTGAAAGTTCAGTAATTTGTCAATTTACCAAGTCTGATTTTTAATAATTTTCTATGTATTTTTCGTTTTTTTTTTTTCGATTTAAGAGTTTCAATTTACGTTATATTTTTAGTCAACTTATATTGCCGAATTATGAGGGCAAAAATGCGATCATGTGTTTCAGTACTATCGTCGTAGAAACTTTGAAAACTTAATGAAAAGTTATGACAACAGTTTTGTTTTCGGCGCTCAGCATGGGCCGTACTAAATTTAGTCGCCTTAGTTGCTGCTCGGTTAAATATTCCCCCGCTTTTTAAGGCTGTTCATGAACATCATCCGATAAAAACATGTTGCTTTTGTAGCTGTTGTTTTTTCGACCTTTTTAAGTTATTTTTTCAACTTACTTTTTCAGAAGTTTTTTTTGACTTCTGTCTTTTTTTCTATTCACTATTGTGTAGCGCAATGTTTTTTTTTGTATCTCATTCTTATAAAATGATAAATTCTAAGCAAGAGATTTGGTCACAAACTACCTTCAAACCTATTTTTTCTCTTCATACTTTGCTCGTAACTTTCAGAATTTTTTTTTCAAAATAACAAATTTGGTTTGTTAGCGCTATTTGTTTTTAGTACACCCAACGTTTTTCCTCCTTCTCTATAATGTTTTTTTTTTCATTTTCAATTTAAGTTTAGGCATGCTAATGTGATTTAGGTTTTTCGATTTTATACCTACCAAAACTTGATGAATTTTCACTTTTTTTGGCTCAACGGTCGTCTTCACAAGTCATTCCTGCTTATTTAACGGTTGATAAATTTTTTCATGCTATTTTTTTTTGGACATTGCGTTTCTTGGCATCGATACAAATGGAAAAAATGATGTTTTTAGATTTTTAAATTTTTGTTAGAGGCAATTGTTTTTGTGCGATTTTGCTTAGTCTAGCTATCATATTTTTTTGTTCTTTTTTTTAGCCCAAGTGATTTTTACTTGGGTGATTGTATCGCATTTTTTGACGCAACGACCTTTTTCCAAGCATTGTCGCTTTAATTACCGCTTGATAAATATGGTTTTTAAAAATTATTTGATACTGTCAAAGGTGTTTATCAGCATTTTTCCTCAAATTGATCCACATTCTAGACCAAAAAAATATTCGATGCTTGTTTTTTTTTTAATGCGAAATTTATTACTTCGTACATTACACAGCGTGTGGAATGATGGTTATAAAAAATCAATTTTTTGTTTGAAACTTGTGTCATTTTTGAAGCGAACACTACTCCTTATACCTTAAAAGATAGTCGGAACAAGCACTGCGTCGACCTGATACAAGCAGTTTTATTTGATCACTTTCATGAAATGTTTCAAAAACTAAATTTTTTTAACTTAACCTTAATTTTTAGAAGCACTACACTCTGATTGCAGTTTGCCCTAATACGAGCGGTCTTCTGACTTTTGAACTCATTCAATTAGTCTTTTCCATTTTATTTGCCTTTTAGATCAGCGGGGGTGTTGTAATGGGATACTAGTTGCTTTTCCCATAAAAAACGGACTTCAATTTTGGCACTTCAATTCCTGTCGGCACTTGAATTCCTGTCGGCATCTATTTTGCAATTTAAATGCTTTCTGTTTTTATCTTTCGCTTGTCTGCTTATTTTCGTCGGCTTAGTTTCCTCAGAAAGGAATTTTTGAAGGTTCTGCTTTTAGGATCTAGCATTCCGAAAGCTCTTTGCAAAGTTTCTTACCTTGCAGGTAATTTTGTTCTAGGATGTTTTAAACTTCTGCGCATTTTTTTTGTTGTTTTTTGTCGGCTTAGTTCCCGCAGAAAGGATTTTTCAAAGATTTTTTTAATCTAGCATTCGAAAGCTCTTTGCAAAGTTTTTTATGATGCAGGTAGTTTTTTTAAATTTTTTTTGCTAATTGTATTGTTTTTTTAGTTTTTTTTTCCATTGCTTTTTCATTTGCTGTTAATCATATTCATTCTTTTTGCAACACAATTGTTGCGAAATTCTGTTTTACCTCTGTGAAAATTGACCGTTGAGAGCTTTTGTTTCAATATCTGATTTTGATGAGAAGGAATAAAACTACACAGAGCATATGTGTTACGTTACATTCTTCGAAAGTGGGGAAAACTTTCAAAAAGGAAAATAATTAGTCCAAATTGGGAAATTTGAACTTCTCAAGTTTATGAATCATCTTATACTAATTAGTTTTTTGAAATTTTTTTTGAATGAATGCATCGATATCTTAAAGGTGAAACCAAAAAAATACAACAAAAAGGCTGCACAACTATATATTTTTTCTAGTTAACCAGCCAGAGGCCTAGCCCGAAGGTTAACTATTTAAGTTTAACTAAGCTAAGGGTTCTTACAAAAGCTCACCTTGTAAATTGCAGCGCATGTGCGATTTGAGCCCGCAATCATATGATTGCTGGGCACCATCAATACCGATGCGCACAACATATTCCGTCGCTTCCGTCTAAAATGGGAACAAACATGATGATTTATACTTTCCCCTCTAGTCGTTAGTCAGAAATTTAATTAATTTGTACAAATCTAGGGTTTGATAAGAAAAGCTAAACGAAAGTCTTTAGAGCAATTGTTACGGAAAACTGGCTAAGGTCTACCAAAGTTTTCATAAGTTAGGCTTAAATGAACTTAGTTTCCGTTAATACGTGTCAAAAGACCATCTTCAGCAGTAATTTAGCACTCAAACGATATTTTTTTTCAAGGAATTTTAAGCTTCAAAAAATCAGTTTTCTTGTTTCAGATACCTCCAGCACACACTCGAGTGCAAATCTGCTTACGTTATTTCAGTAGCGGATTTAGATGGGAGTCGGGCGGGGGGGGGGGGGGTGGGAGGATAGACGCCCTTTCTCAGGGATTCGACCCCCTGCCGACCCAAAGGGTCCCCCCTTTGTAATATTTTGAGATATCCATTTTTGGCTGATTGACCTTAAAGTTTTTCTAAAGGCGACTTCTGCGCCAGTCTATACTATTTTTTTTAGGGTAGAGCGCGCGCCGAAAAAACGCAATTTTTTGGTCGAAATTTTCCAAAAAGTGCCTAAAAACGCCTTTTTTGGCCTTTTTTTCAAAAATTTGCCTACGGCGCAGAACATTTGATCAAATTAGGGTGTTTATAGTGGTTTGGGAGAGCTCAGAAAATCAATTTGGTCGACCTAAAAAAATTTCGACAAAATGTTCATTTTTTTTTGAAAATCAAACCCCCCCCCACTCCCTCGAGAAATTCCTAGATCCGCGCCTGCGTTATTTATTGCTGGCTTACAACCAAAATGAAGGAACATACACTTGCTGGCGAGTTGTATTGGTTTACAAAAAGATTCGGTGAATTTTCCAAACTAGTTGTTAACCTGAAAAAAAAAATTATATTCCGATTCGATAACTATTGCTAATCTCAAGTGTAAAAAAACTATTACTTGATTGACGACAAAAATTACATAAGACTGGACTTGAGCATCATTATTTCTTGTATCGGTATTGCTGGTATAGCATGTGAGTCTTTCTGTTTTTATAGTGAAACATCAGAAAAATCGTATAAGAATTGTGTTTTGGTTACAGTAAGTTTAATCTTGAATGTTTCGTACTCCCACAAGAAGCTCAAAATCTGCCACCGACTACACGGTGTTCAGAAGGTTCATGAGATATATTGGAACATGTTAGCAAACTTTTTAGTGTCGGTTATGCTGCCAGTTCCAGAAATCTCTGAGGAGGAGAAAGAAGATGTGTACAGGTATATAAGGACCCACAACCTCACAGAAGCATTAGAGGTGAGATAGAAAAACTTGTCTGATCTTAGATATTTTTTTATCACTCAAACAAATTTTCCCATGCAAAGTAACCGAATCATCAAGGCACATATATTTTGACCTTTTTGTTATCAGCGTCGTAGTTTTTGGTTACTTTTGGTTACTTCGGAGTGTCTATATAAAATTTTTGTCTCTGTATTTTCAAAAATAAACTGCATGGCTCGAACCTCATAAATTTATTTCAATTTATGGTACTAATAATCCAATGCAGGTTCTCGAAAATAACCAAAATATCAATAAAGTACCATATAAACGAGAATTGCAACTGACGTTATATTACCTTTTCGCAGATGATACTAATGTAACCGGATTAAATTGCTGTTTTAAATTTTATTGAGAATCTTCGCGCAATAGAGAATTGATTAGTTTTAAATCAATTTTCGCTCAATTAATCAGGCAAAAAAGAAAAGAAAATGTGTCTGGCGGCTTTGAAGCAGTCATAGTTGGACAGTCAACCTTTGAGGCTCAAAAAAAGTTAACTCATAAAGAACAAACTACAATAGCACACAGCGAAACCAGAAATAGCTCCATTGATGATAGAAAGAGGACAGTGAAAGCAGCCAAATTAACTATATTTTGTATACCTTAAAGAAAAAAATCTACAGCAAAATGTGAAAAGTGACTGAAGAGTAGATAATTTTTTATAATTAGTTCAAGTCTGTCATTTCGCGTGGTTTTTGCGAACCACTGAGAGTCGTCTCTGCTGCTTTCAAGAGTAACAATTTAATCTCAGTTTTGAGGTTGCAAATTGCTTTAGCATACGAAACGACAGTTTTCTTGGATTCCAGAGACGCTAGTCGCTTTTTTAAATTCTTGGCTCCTCCTGCTGAAGAAAATACTAGGAGAGTCAGAGTACCGCGTTATATATCTATAACCCTTCATTGTAGTTTTTGCGTTTTTCCGCTTCATGTTGAGCGTATACCTCATTGAGCCTCTTATTAACATACGATGGACAGGAGCTGTGGACTATTCTAACATAAAAAAAGTAACTACGCCTTCATCCCAGAAATTTCTTGCCGTGATATCGAGACCTGCATAATCTGATCTGTATGATGTTGCAAGTTCCAAAGGTTTACCAGTAAAAGGCTGTAGGTCTGGTTCAATGCACACATCGTGGCATGCCTTTGGAGTTTTTGCCGCAAGCAGATTCCTAATACTTTCGTGTCTGCGCAATGTATCCACTTATTTAGTAGTAGTTGTAGTTGAAGTAACGTTCTGTCAGTTGTTTTTGTCGGGTTGTCGTGGAATTGATAGTGGAGTATGTTGAACAGTTCGGGGGCTCGCGTCCAACAGTTTTCATCTGTTTTAAGCTGGCGATTTTTGCTGAGTTCGAAATTGCTGCTCTCTCTCGTGTTGCTGTTCCTCAGAGATACTGGGATTGATTCGTCTTTGACGTTGTATTTACCGTCCATCACTGACTGCAAGAATAGTATGTCATGGAATTCAATGTATATCGAGAGTGGCAACATTTTTAAGGCTCGTAGTCTTTCTGTGTATCCAATTGTCTCATTTAGTATCCGTGATTTTGCTTTTTGTTGTACCAATTACTTTTTTCATTTCAAATTTTGAAGGGTACCATACCTGTGATGCATATGAAGTGAATGGGACAACATAACCGATATAAACATTCAGTTTTGTTTCAAGATTTGCGTGTGACGAGATGCTTCGTTTGAGGTTAAAGAATGCCCGCCATGATTTGCTGACCCTTCGTGTACTGTTGTCGCTCCGCGAGAGGCTTTTCGCCATTATCACGCCTAGATCTTTCTGGGAGTTTGCTGTACCAAGTTTGGTATCAGTCGTTCTGTCAGTTTCTATTTCTCCTTTTATACATAGCACTTTGCTTTTTTCCTATATTCAGTACTATTTGGTTGTCGGTGCTCCATTTTTCTATTTGGGTTGCCAGGACTTCGGCTTCTTCTTTGTTCTTTGCAATGACTTTGAAGTTTTCTGCATAACCAATACATCGCATGATCGATGGAAAAAAATTGCTACGCAGTTCGGGGTAAGATGGCAAACAGGCAGATTGTAGTGGGTTGCAATTGCATCTCTGATCTCGCAATTGTTTCAGAGATTTTCATCCTCACTGGGAAGCGTACTTAACCAGCCGGAACTTCCCTTCTCATTTCAACTTGAGACATCGCTTGAGACTCGAGATTACGTCACGCTTAATATTGTTGCGGACTTTCATCGAATTTGATTCGTTTCAACTCTTTGATTTCTCGACAGGCTGTCATTTGGGATCTTAGAGTATTATTGGGCAGATTGAGAGATTGATCAGCGATTGCTTCGACCAACGGAATGTGGCAACATTTTTAAGGTTGTTCCGCGAGATCGTAAACAAGGTAGCCAAGCACCACATCCCGTCTGGCCGTCGCCCAACGAGCACTCCAGGCCTACCGCCAGAAGCGGCCAAGCTCATCAGCCAACGCGATGCCCTGAGGACAAACAACCCCACATCCCCAGACTTGCCACTCCTCAACAACAAAATCGAGATGATCCTCAGGAAGTCCCAAACTGCCCGATGGCATGAATACCTCCAGACATTTGATCACAAAACAAAACCAGAGAAACTCTGGAGGACCATTCGTACCATTGACGGCAAAAAACGCGTCCCGCCAAACCCGTCCATCAGGTTTGACGGACGCACATACACCCGACCTAAGGACCAAGCCAGACTTTTCAACAAGCATTTGACGGCCCCAATCAAACACGAAAGCTCAAAAGAGAACCGAGTCATCAAACGCAAATTGAAGTCACTTTCCCTCGAAACCCCCATACAGACGACCCCGTCCCAAGTCAGCAAGGCGATCCGCAAGTGCAAGAGTTCGAAGGCGTGCGGCCCCGATGGGCTAAACGCACTGCATTTGAAAAACCTCGGACAGCACGGCGTCGCCTGGCTGACCAAAGTTTTCAATGGCTCCCTCGCAAAGTCCCAAATCCCCGCCATCTGGAAAAAATCAATTGTCATACCACTACTCAAGCCCGGAAAACCCCCACAGGACTGGTCCTCCTACCGCCCCGTCTCGTTACTCTGCCCCGCTGTCAAAATTTTGGAAGCCTGCATCCTCCCAATACTTCAATCCCACCTGACCCCAGAACCACACCAACACGGCTTCCGCCCCCTCCACTCAACCACAACTGCCCTGCTCGAAATCTCCAGCGCGGTCGCCGACGGTTTCAACCAAAAGAAACCGGCAGACCGCACGGTACTGGTGACATTAGACCTTTCCAAGGCCTTTGATATGGTATGTCACCGCATCCTGCTGGAGAAATTGAGCAGAACTTCACTACCCCCTTCGCTGACCCGCTGGCTCTCAGGGTACCTGACCGGCCGCCAAGCACGCACCCTGTTCCGCGGTGAGACATCTCCCGCCAGAATTGTCCGAACAGGTGTTCCGCAAGGCTCAGTCATATCACCGACTCTGTTTAACTCCTACGTTGGCTCCCTCCCCTCCCCTCCCGAGGGTGTCAACGTGGTGAGCTACGCAGACGACGTGACGCCCTGGGCCAGCGGGCCGAAGATCAATATCATCACCGCTAAGTTGCAGCCATACCTCGACTCCCTAAAATGCGCTGTAACATTACTCACGCCTGACACCAAGGAATGCAACGTACAACCACACTTGACGGTGGCAGATATCCCGCTCAAGTTGGAAAAACACCCCAAAGTACTTGGTGTCAGGTTTGACCCGATGTTCAAGTTCGGGGAACATTGCAGGGTCGCTGCCTCCAACGCCTCCAGGGCGGTCAACGTCATGAAGGCCTTGGCAGGCACGGACTGGGGTCAGGACACGGAAACGCTACTCGTGACTTTCAAAGCCCTGGTCAGGCCTCGTCTCGAATACGCGGCCCCAGTTTGGTCTACAGTCGCATCCGAGACCAGTGTCAAGCGCCCGCAGACCATCCAAAACACGGCTCTGCGGGTCGCCACCGGGAACCATCTAATGGCCCTCCAAAGCCACCTACACGAAGAGACGCAGGTGCTCCCGGTGAAAGCCCACACGGCAATGCTTGCAACACAACATCTCTTGGCTTGCCACCTCCCCGAACACCCTGGTCAGAGACTCCTCGAGAAACCTCCTCCCCCCCGCAAAATGAAACCCACACTAGTCTCTGCCCATGCCCCCCGTCTGGAACACCTCCTCGAAGGCGTTGACCTGCCGCTACCAACGAAGGAGTACCGACGGCTCCTGAAAACTGTGCACACAGAGACGGTGGCGACGACAACCCAGTCGTATCCACCGTCTGGAGTCCTCGGTACAAGACCCCCTCCTGTCAACGTCCGAGAGGAGAAGACCCTACCCAGACGTACTCGGAGGACCCTCAGCCAACTTCGGTCCGGCTACAGTCAACACCTGTTGTCGTACCGGGCCAGGCTCGAACCAGACCAAGGGTCCTCCTGTCCCCTCTGCCATACAGCCCCCCAAACGACTGCCCACCTGTTCCAGTGCCCCACAAACCCCACTGACCTCCCCCTCACTGCCCTTTGGACAAACCCGGAGGAAGCCGCCCGTTTCATTGACCTGGCCGGGGTACACCCCACAATGTAGGGCCCCGGCGAGAGGCAACTACAACAACAACCAACGGAATGTCATGAGTTTCAAGTAATTGTAGTCGTCAAGATTTTCAAGCACAGTGCTCCACTGTTTGATGCATCTTCCGTGGTATTTCCATTTGTAACGGAGTCCAAAGATGTATTCACGGTAGGCTTCATAAGGTTATAAGGCCCCAAAAAGAGTGGCCTCAAAAATATGAAGCCTCAAAAAAGTGTGTTCAAAATTTAGATTTAAAAAAAATTTAAGATCAAAGATGTTACGCTCCTCGAAACACAATCACATAAAATGTAATTTCGCCTTACAAATGAGGTTTTTTGAGGCAAATAAACGGACATAACATAAAACAAAATCATTTAAGACAAAACTGAAAGAGTTTGAAAAGATTTTTTTTTTACAAAATTCGATTTGGTAAATTTACAAATTTTCAGACAAATTAAAATGAATTTCATTTACTGCGAAGATAATTGTACTTAAAGTTGTAATTTCATCAAAAAATTCCATACTATGGATAAAATCAAGCAGACAAACGATAGGCCGACTGTATGAAAAATTGGGTAGAAATTTCCAAAAGTCGAACCCGCACCTTTGTGGTTCCAACAATGGGCGTTACCTCTAGGCAGAGAAGTTAATTGTATTTTAATTTATAATAAAATACTTAAGGTCTCACCTGCAATTTATAATAGCAACGTTGTTTACGGCAGACTATTGAGTAACTGATTACAAAACGCTTGCTAATCGCAAGACTAACTATGTCGTTGCAAATGGTCTGCTTTATGTTCAAGAAAATGTTCTCGATTTTCATATTCATGATATAATCCTTCCCGTACCGAGATTTTTTTTTATGATTTCCGACTTGGAATTCTTTCTATCTAATCTAATTTTGTGGTCAGAAATTCTTTGTGAAATGTTTTGATAATGCAGGGATTTTCTTAGAATTCTTTATTTCTTATCTTCTTTCTGATCAGAAACTAGCTAAATCTAGGCTATTTCTTGCAAAAAAATGTCTCCGGCTGGCGCTCGATCTCACGACCTTCGAGTTTTTGGCGGTTGTCTTAACCGCTAGGCCACTTGACCGGCTAATTTTGGATAGTTATATCAATCTAATTCAAAACAACACTTGTTGTAACAAGTTTTATTTTGCATTTTATTGCTACGGCCCCGGGTTGACCAAAACTTCTTATCATACAATTTCCATATATGAGAAACTTCTTGTCATACAATTTCATACAATTCCATACGTACAGAAAATTGTATGAAAACTCTATGATAAGCATTTTTCCATATATGAAAATTGTATGATAGGTGTTTTCCCATAAACCAAAAATTTTGATTTTTTCTTTCTAAATTTAGTTTCCGAAAAATTTTCGGTTGTGTTTGCAACCGAACACAAGTGACAAAGACCTTGGTTACTCAAAACACCAAAGGTTGGACGGTCTTGCATTTACAATGCGTAGAAAACCACCTGAAATTCGCTGTCTTTCACAATTAATATAACAAAAGTAACAAACTTATATTTTTTGGCAAAATTTTTTAATGATGATTATATTAAATTTTTGAATTTTCAAATTATCAGACATTGATCAAGGCGTACATTAACACTCCATACAAAAAAAAGAGGAATTTTATCACCAGATTTTTATCACCAGATTGTTTTATAAGAATCAAACAGCCACAGAAATGAGTTTATACCTGTTTTCAACCATTTTTAGAAATTGTATGAAAATTGTATGACAAGCATTTTCCGACACACTTGATGTATGGAATTGTATGATAAGCATTTTCGGTGTATGGAGGTCAACCCGGGGCTATTGCGTATATTCGAAGCATGTTTATCTCGTTGCGTTTCTTAGCATTGAAATTTTAAATGAGCCCCCGTATATGCAATACGGCAAAGAAGCAATTAACAACCGAATAGACTGTGAACAAAAATCCTACGGCAAAATTTTAATGCGCGATTGCATTATCTTTGCTGGTCTGAAAGCTAATCAAATGAACATCATATAAACAAGACTGCTCGTATCAGGGCGAAGTCCTGAATGAGCCGAAAGCCTTTTAAGATTTATGGAGCTGTAATAACAATAAAAAATTTAATGAAAAAAAAACAGGTTGAAATTTTTTTTTAATTTGAATTTTGTTATGAGAATCATCCCCCACCCGCTATATAAAGTACGAAAGGATAGATTTCGCTCCTTGTAACAAATCAACTAAGGCAAATAAGCTTCCTTCAACCAATTTGGAACGATTTCTAAGACGGATTAAGTCTCCGCTTACGCGTTAAGAGCGCGAAGTATATCGCGCGTTAATTGTCCCAAAATGGCAATCTTTAAACCCCCGTAACTTTACGAAAAATGATCACAAATGAAATATTTTTTTCAATTTTGAGCTCAAGACAACAATACCTTTCGAATGATACAAGAAAATTCCGTCAAAAATGGTTAGTTAAAAAGTCGAAATTTGTCTGAGGAAAAAAATCACCCCGAGCAGAATTATTCCGTTACTTTCGTATTGAAAGTCGAAACAATAATGGTGCATAGACATTTGCGTCCCAGACATTTGTGTCCCTGACAAAAATGTCCGAATTTATTTTCTTTGATTTGACCTTTGATCTTTCATACTGTGATGTTTTGCGTTCGTTTGATTGTTCTATAATTAGATTCTATGTGTACCATAATAGAAAATTGAAAGATTTATTAGATCGTGCATATACATTTTGTTACATATCTTTGTTTCAGGCTGTGTTGTCAGGATTGGTAGTGACGAGACCGCCGAATAGCATAGAGTACATTGAGGGCAACTTGGCAGACCTGAAGAACCTACCTTACAATCAAATCAAATGGTAAAAAAGAGTGACAAATTGATGTGCAGTATTGCATATTGTTTCGGACCAGTGTTCCGACCACGTGGTTAAAAAAGTTTCTGTTTCTTTTGTTTTCTTGTTTTTTCTTTTTTAAAATCTTGTTTTGTTTTCTTTTTTCGTGTTTTGTGGCTTTTTGCAAAAAAAGTAAGTTTCGGTCCTTTGATTCAATTTGAATTACTCACAATTTGTCAAGAAAAGTTCAAAAATATCGTTTTCAAAAGTTTCCTATTTTTTTGTTTCGATAATTAAAAATGGCGGGAAACTTGGTATTATTTTGGTGTTTCAGTTTTTTGTCATGTTTTTGTTTTCCACGCAAAGTCAGGTGCCACAAATAATCATCGAATAGGGTCGAGTGATATATCCTAATAAAGACCTTTTAGTCGGGATTCGAACGACATTAAAAGTTTTCAGTTTCGAGAAAGATCGATTTGAAAATTTTGTTTGTCTTTTCTAATTTTGAGCAAATAAAGCGAGCGAGAGGCCTTATAATTGGTTTTCCAAAAAATTCGAAAGATCTGCTAAAAAAATTTACATAATTGTGAAAACAATTTTTTCTCGTCATTTTGACGAAAACTGCTGTGTATGCTGCTATTTTTTAAGCAAGAGTGTCGCTGAAATTTTTGGTTTATGGCAATTTTTTTTATCTAACCACGCAGAAAAAAAACGCCACTCAATTGAAAAAAAAATTGAAAGAATTTTTTTTTCAAGAATATGGTCCGAGCATTCTGTGCACGGCTACTGGCTATCGTTGTTTCGATTTCGAGTTTGAAGCTTTCAATTAAAATAGTTGTTTGTAATAAAGCAATAGCAAGTTTAGAGTTTATAGTCACCCGAGTGAGCAGTAGCTCAATATCAAAAGTTGATTGTTTTTAATTCGCTCATTTTTGTTCAAGAGCCAGTTTTTTTAACCAATTTTTGTTGGCAGTACAAAACTTTTGGAAGTTTTTCATTACAGCTTAAATCATGGCTGAAAAGAATCCAAAATGATATATCACTCAACCAGTAGCGTGCCTAGGGGGAGAGCGACCGCCCCTCCTCCCCCCCCCCCTTAATTCTGGTTGCCAAATTTTCCCAAAGGATTCCCCCTTTTGGTATATTTTTACGAGATCCATTATTGGGTGGCCAACATTAAAAATTTTCTAAAGGTGCCTTTGGCGCCGGTATAACTTATTTTTAAGGGGAAGCGCGCGCCGAAAAAAATGAAATCCCCCTTAGAAAGTTTTCTGCGCACGCCACTCGACTCAACTTAGTACGCCGTTGTTTTTTGCCGCCCTTATTTATGCGAAAAAAAAACACTCTTCTTTGGTCAGAACCATAATCAGTCTAGAATCTTCGTACTCAGTACCAGTAGCGGATTTAGGGGGGACGCCCCACGCCCCCTCAGGAATTCGACCCTCTGCCGGCCCAAAGGGTCCTCCCTTTATACTGTTTTGAGATATCCATTTTTGGCTGACTGACCTTAAAAATTTTCTAAAGGGGCCTTATTTTAAGGGGAAGCGCGCGCAGAAAAAAAACGCAATTTTTGTTCAATTTTTTATTTAATTTCTCAATACTTCATTTCAGCCTGTTTTTTTTCAAAAGTTTGCCTGCGGCGCACAAAGTTTGGTAAAATGAGGGTCTTTATAGTGGTTTGGGAGAGCCAGTGGCGGTTTTAGGATTTTTTCAAAGAGGGGGCTCACTTTCTAGCAAAAAGATCAATTATAAATTGAATTTCAATCTTCGATTTTTAACAGCAAAACGATCAATTATAGATTCAGTTTTCACATCCAAGTCACTATGTATATAGCAAAGTGCTAGCGCACTTATTCGCTGCTCTGACATCGTTGCACGAAGGTAGCTTTTGAGTAACTTCAGGGCAGAGAAACTTCGCTCCGCAGTAGCCGTTGACACTGGTATAGTCGCAAAGATGCGGAGCAAAGCATGTATTGAGGGCAGAAAACTGGCAGAGCAACAGTCGATTGCTTCCACTATACTAGTTGGCAGACTTGAAAGTTCCACGTTTTTCCATTGGTTTAACCAACGTTCGAACTCTTCTTCGACTGCTTGCAGGTCTGTATCACCAGGCAGCAACTCCTCATACAGTTGTACTGTCTCTTTGACGTCTTCGAAACAAACGTTGTTAGCTAAAAGCGAATGCGGCAAAAACTGTCAGTTAAAAGAAAGTATTTCTACTCCTTGGTAAGAGAATGTGACGAAACAATACCGATATCTGCAATAAATTCGGGTCTCGGAGGTGTAGATTCTGCTATTTGCGGCTCCTCAGTTGCTGGCACCGCATTGTTGTCCGAAGATGCCGTTCGTTTCGACGCGCACGTGAAAAAACTGGTTATTGAGGTGTTCTTCCGTTTGGACATCATGCAAATCTGAAAAGACAACAGGGCATGAAAACATGAAAATTGGGAAAGAAAACCGAGCAGCAGCAAAACCGCTGCAGCTGAAAAGCCACGCAATTACATGTACGCGATTGCGCGCGATAGCGAACAGCGAATGATTCACGTTTAACCTGCACGCTATGTTGAACGAAACGCGCATTACGTCATTTACGCTTGCTGGAATAAGTAGTCGGAAACGCCAGTTTCCCCGCTTCGCAGTCATATGTTTTTTATTTTTGGTATAATTTTTATTAAAAACCTCAAAGGGTCTCCCCTTTGCTCGTTTTCACTGTTAAAATCCGTAAGGGGGGGGGGGGGGCTCGAGCCCCCCCAGCCCCCCATCTAAAACCGCCACTGGGGAGAGCTCAGAAAATCAATTTGGTCGGCTTTAAAAAAAGGTCGACCAAATTTTCAAACTTTTTTTGAAAATCCGCGCCCTCGAGAAATTCCTAGATCCGCGCCTGCTCAGTATGTATAAAGTTTTTCAAGACAGTTTCCTGTCATTTACTTATATTTTCCTGTCATTTGAAATAAAAGTTTTAGCAGAAAGTTAAGCAAAAAAATAAGCAAGAATAGATCGATATACTTCCCCAATGCGCGCCTAATGTTTGAAACTGAAATTACTCATTAATTGCACTTTTGTATAATATTCCGTTGATTGGCCTGTTTTTCAGTGATTTTAGTCCTCTTTTTCGGAATTGCTGGACCAAGTTAACATCCCCACAAAGCAGTATTTTGGAGTGAATGTTAACCTGGTTCTAAGTGTTTTTTTTTCCAGCCAATTCGAAAATACATGGGATGTTATTTTGATCCGAGTTGCTTTCAGGGACATGTTGATTCCGGAGGAACTGAGACCAAAACAAAGAATAGCAGTGCCCAATGTTTGGGACATGGTGTTTGCAAACAATCAGCGCAACAGCACTGACGACAAAGACGTAAGTTCCGCTTCCGAGTATCTGCATCGACCCCAATTCCTTTCGATTTTAAGCTGTAGCCGAGAGTTTTATTGTTCCGACTTTCGATACGAAAGTAACGGAATATTTGTGCTCGGGGTGGGTTTTTTTCTTCAGACAAATTTCGACTATTTAACTAGCCATTTTTCACGGATTTTTTTTTATCATTCAAAAGATATTGTTGTCCTGAGCTCAAATTTCAAAGATATTTCACCTGTGATTTTTTCGTAAAGTTACGGTAGTTTAAAGACTAGCATTTTGGCCAATTTGGGACAATTAACGCGCGATATATTTCGCGCTATTAACGCGTAAGCAGAGAGATAATCCGTGTTAGAAATTGTTCCAACTTGGTTCAAAATAGCTTACTTGCTATAATTGATTTGTTACAAGGAGCAAGATATATCCTTTTGTACTTTATATGGCATGTGGGGGGAAGATTTTCATTAAAAAAATTTCAGGAAAAAAAACTTTTCATTTTGTTTTTCTTCATTTAATCTTTCCATGTTATTACTGCTCCATAGACCTAAAGAAGCAGTCGGAACATTCAGGGCCTCGCCCTGATACGAGCAGTCTTGTTGTATTTGCACTTGCGAGAGCAAGTGTCGTGTAATCGGGAACTAGACTTTTTTTTCGTAAACAACTTCTCTTGGAAATCTGTAAGAACTTGTTAAGTTGCTTTAATGGTGAACCTTAGCAACTTCGAGGCTCCTTCACACTTAGCCTAGAGGTAACGCTGTTTCCTTTGTACCCTAAAATCGGGGGTTCGAGAACCGGTCGGACCTTGCTTTATTTTTAGCATGTACGAACTTGAAATTTTTTCCGTGAAAAATTGAGTCGTCGGGTTTCAGTTTCCTGCTTATGTTTTGTCGGTTTAGTTATCCCACCGGGAATTTTTTTTGTGCTGTCAGGAATAATTTGTATCGTAGATGCAAGTGTTTTTATTTTTTTATTTGTGAAATTATTAGCCCTGACGTTGTAGATTTCTTTGGTTTTCCTTTTTTTTTTCGCGTAAAAGCTTTATTTGGCCTAAAGATTTTCTGGTAATTTCTGATGTTTTATCGGCTTAGTTGCCTCATTTTGTGTCGCTGAAAGGCAGTAACTGATTAGTTTTTGGTTTGAAAAATTCAGATAACTTGTGTTGAAAGTTTTTAAACCTAATTGCTCAAAAACTTTTTTACAAAAATTTCTTCTGGCATTTTTTGTTTTCGTATCAATGGGCGTCTACCTAGTTGATGTCCGCCTAGCAGTTTTACTGCACATAAACCACTGATTGCTATTCACATTATTCAAAAAAACAGGTGCAAGCGAAGGTGTTGGATAATCATTTGGGTGTCTCTTGACTCCTTTATACGAAAGATTTTCAGCCCTTTTTTGTTTTGCTAGCGTTAAAATTTCAATGTAACTTTTGTTTTTTTTTCGATTGTGAGTAACCAGCCAAAAATTTTTTTCACAAACTATATTAAGCAGCCAAACTTATGTCATGTGGGTGATACTTGCTTGCAATACTTTTGTAATATGCTATAAATTTCTTACATAAACTCTAATTATTAATTGCGTATTTCCGACTGGCCTTTATGATAGCTGATTGACTCTTCGGCTGGGTTATATGCCACCTATTCATCTGTATGTTTGTATGTTGGCGTTTTCGATGGAAAAGAGAGGGTCCACAACGAAAAATAAAACATTTTTAAAAGTCGGGATCAAAAAAGTTTCGTCTACTTTCTCTGCTAAGTTGACGCCTGTTTTCTCACATATATTTTCGATATATTTAGTCGGTTAATCCATTATACGAATGATTTTGTTTTAGGTACCGCCAGAACTGTATGACAGAGCTTGTAAACACTACAATCAAAGAATACTCCGCCTCACATTTAGGTTAGTAGATGTTTGTTTTGATCGACATACGGATTCCAAAATGCGGATTCGTGATTGCCCTTTCGAGTAGGTTCTTGATTCATTTGTATCGGAAAACACTTCTAAAATGTCACTGCGGTAAAAAAAATACATCAAGAAACAACCCGTTGGCGTTTTTGTGGTCATAGTCCACATCATAAGAAGTGTAATTGTGTGAATGCTGCAGTGCAGTGAAGAGTTTCATTGAGATCACGCGACGACTGGAGGAGGAGGAGAAGCGGAAGATGCTGTTAGCCAGGAACTACAACCACGCTCGCATGTGCACTGCCACATTCCGCAACTGGAAGGTAAGCTACTAACCGCCGCCGCCACCATTCACCATGTCACCTCACACCATTTCCCACTACCCTCCCAATTTATACTCATTATTCTAACAGAGAAAAGAGCTCGCTTTGATCAAACATTTTTGAGTCTACTTTTCTACCTGCCCATTTTCTAATAGCTTTTTTGCTCAAAAGAGTGAAGGAATTATTTTAAAATAATTTCGCCTCAATTGTAGTATTTGGATTCCTGTCCTCCCCCTTTCAGTAACGTCAATTTCAGGCCTTAGTTCAAACTAAAGTAAATTCAACTCATCAGCAAGGTGAACGTGTTGAAAAATAATGGTCTGAATGAATTTGAGTTTCTGAATTAGTTTGACGAAATTTGATGGGACGATGAACTTCAAATGAGAACCCTCTGCGGTTATACTACTTTTGTACTTGGCGATTTCCAACATGTTTTTAAAAGCATGATGAATATGAAATTGTTTTCTAGTTAATGTTAAACTTCATTTAAAATGCCAACTGAAGTGGTAATGCATTTGACAAAAAAGAAGAGAAGTCAGTTCGAGTTTTAGATAGGACTATTCTTTTCAAAAATTTCTTTTCGATCGAATTGAAGTTACCTACTTCATTTGCTTAAAATTGCTTTGAATTACTGCCATCGCATTATATATGCTCAATGATATCTTGCTGTTTCGCGTCCACACTGTCACCTAAATCACTCGCCGTAAAAAACGAAAAATGAAAACTAATTATGAAAAACTTACGATTTTTTTCGATAATTTATATATTCTTTTCACTATGAATTTTTGTGCTGGCCTAGTTATATTATGGCTTTTTTCCAAACTACTCACGTGTTTCTTAAACAACAGGCATTAATCTTCTATGACGATTATTCTACAGGATTGAGTTTCGAATAATTAATAGCTGCGGAAAAAGCTAATATATTCTGACAGTCAGTTTTTAGTCAGAAGCAGATTGAGTCGAGGGCCAGTTCGTCCCTCTCACAGCCTGAAAATTACCTTAAGTATTTTTGGTGCTATTTTGCGACATGTGTATCGGGCCGATCAATCCTTAAGATGTTTTAAAGGCATGTTGAATCCTCTCTGTACTAATTTTGAAGGAAAAGATACCGGCCAAAAATTGAAATTTTTGTCTGAAACCCTCCAGTAAATACCCTTTGACATTTTTGTGCCAAATAAATTAATGATAAAGCAGGGTCTTTTTGTGTTACCTAAAACAATCGAAAGTTCAATATCGAATAACCAAAGCTGTCATTGTTTTTAATTTTCTATTCTAGTATCTTCTTTGAATTCTAAAATTCATCTGTGCTTGAAATTAAATTATCAGGTAAATAAATTGTTTTCTCGTGTTTAGACATGGACAAAAGATAGAGTTGGCAGGACAAAAGGTAAGTTGCTGTCCAAATTGAGAGAATGTACTATTCTGTGTAGATTATCTTGCTTCTTAAGGTGAAGTTTTATGGCTTTTCCTGAATAGATCACGTAATAGATTGTAAAAGTTACGTTTTGATGTTGTGATCATTTGCCTTTTGCTCCAGATGCGACTGAGAGGATGCGGGAGGTGTTCTCCAACTACGTGCAGCAAGTCATATTCGACTCCTGGTACTCCAGTGCGGTGGACGCCAAGAAGACCAGAGAGTACTTCCAGGTACATCACACATTGCAATCCATCCTCCTTCTTGCGCCCTCTTTTTTTTATATTTTCTGACCTCTCTTGTACCTTCATTGTAAGTTCAACATAGAGTCAAAACAACGTTCAGAAAACAATGATTTTGAGCTTGTGCCTGAAATGCGACAATAAATGAAGCTCAACAGTATAACAATATAACGCTTAGCACCTACCCTACTTTAATTTTTTTGCTTGGAACTCGATTAACTAAGTTTTGATGAAACGTTTGAAACCTTGGAATAAATTTATTTGAATTGACAAAGGCCAGTGACAGCGAGTGCGGCGAAGAGGCCAAAATGCAATGGACAGAATTTCAGAAGAAAAAAAAGGCTGTTGGACAGAGAAGAAGCGGCAACAGTAAAAGCGCATCTGGCCTGAAACGGCCATTGACGTCTAAATCTAAGCTGGAGTTATGTATTGAAAGGAACCTAGATATAAAAACGATAGCTTCTCTTTCAATCTGAAGCATGCTGACTGTACAGCACAATCTGTTATGTTTAAGAACGGCAGTGTCATCTCTTACTTACAAAGGCAACTTTTTAGCTTTGAAGTTTCTTTTTCTTGCCTGTTTTTATAGCGTATCAGTTTGTAAACGAAATTCTGAACAATTGGTTCTGTGTACCTAAATACAGATATTTTCATTTGATCTGAAGGCTGCTCGTGATTTCTACCTGGAGATGAAGTTATCAGTAGGTTTAATTGTGCCCTTCTGCGTGAAGAGTATTACTGTAGAGTTCTGAGTGGAGTGTCTGTTGGAACATTCATGGCATTACCAAGTGTTTTCTTCCACAGTTTAATACTTTTCGTTTCCAGAGACCCAATTAGTGCATTGGTTTGTATTTTTATCTGTCTATCATTCTTCATTTCTTGATATTTGGAACTATTTAGATGTATGTAGGTTTTGTGTTCATTTGAAAGACCGATCGGATTTTCAATGAAATTTGATTCGTCACAAGAAGTGCTTGTCACAATTCTTGAAATGTCAATGAAGAAGAAGCTGAAGAAACTTGTTTAGGTCGTTATTTTTGCTGTGACTTTCGATTTTTTTAAATTTCAGTTCAAATTCATTTGTTAAAAGGGAGGGAAAATACCTCCTCCGATAACGAAAGTCGCGCGATAAAAAAAATTGATTTGTTGCGAAAGTGAATTTTAATTCATAGGTTTCCAGGGGAACAAAAAGAAGTTACCATTTGATCCAGTTTTCTCGAATTGGGTTAGTTTAATCATAAAAAGTATCATTTATTACCCTTGCGATAAGCAAGGATATTGCAATCGGATACTAGACTTTTTTCCCGTAAATAACTTTAGACACATGACTCACTCCTGGTCCTGGACTCCTTCACCTCTTGTTCCGCGTTTAAAATCGAATCTTCTTTCTCTCTAATGCAAATAATAAGCATATTTTGAGTTTCTAAGTGTTTTAAATATCTCAGCTTTTCGAAATTTGCTTTTTAAGTTGGTTGTAATTTTCCAACTCATTTGTTTAAAATTTTTTGTCCTTTTTTCGGCTTAATAGTTTTCGGTTTATGTTATATCGGCTTAGTGCCCTCATATTGAGCCGTTTAATTGGCAAAATGCCTTTTGTGTGTGCGTGTGTGTTTTGAGGGAGTGATTTTTCTATTTGTTTCAAACGTTTTCAAAAAAAAATTTTCGGATTTTTGTTTTTGTCTTTTTTTTCGACTTGATAGATTTTGGGCCTACTTTTATCGCCTTAGGGTTTTCTGTGTGCGTATGAGTGTTTTGTGTGCGCTTATGTGTGTTTTGAGGGAGAGGGAAACTTGAATTTTTTGTAGCTTAAAAATTTTTTCAAACTTTTTTTTCAACTTGAAGGGTTTCTGCTCAGATATCTTTGGCATTGTTACTGCTGGTTAAGTTTTAATTCGATGCTAAATTTGCATATTTTTGATCCGGCATGTTTTTTTTACTCTATCACTATACATTTTGATAGATCGAGTTGCATGTTTTATTATAGAATTTCCATATTTTTATTTTTTAGCTGATGGTTTTCGGCATTATTGTTGTCGGCTAAGATCTTGGTTTAGTTTCTGAAATATGTATACCACCTTGGATTCAGTACGTTTATGACACTAGTTGATAATATATGGGCAGTACATAGTTTTTTATCAGTTTTGCTTAGCCGAAACATTTCGGTTGAGTCTCAGCGTATCGTCTGCCGGCTTTAATTCTGTCGGCTGAGTTACCATTTATCTTGTTTCTGAACGTTTCCGATTTTATTTATGAAGTAGATAAGACCCTGGCACTAATTTTCTGAATACGTAAATTCAAAACCATTGGGACCTGCTAAAAGGACTTCGTTTTTCTATATCATTTTTTTTTCAAATGTAACATCGTTTTAAGTCCTTTTTGTTAGTTTTTGAGCGTCATGCTGTTTTAACCCGGTAATTGTTTTATTGCAAGTGATGCGAAGCTCAGCTTCGCTTCTCTGTAAAAGATTGTGGTATTTCAAAGAACTTCATAGCAATAATTTTTTTTCTTCAAAAAAAGCAGTGGTTTTCTTCAGTATTTTTGAGTTGGTTGGAATTTTTCCAAAAGTCTGTTGCCCGCACTAGAGTTCCATGGATAATATTTGATTATATTGGAAAAATTTTGTCTCGATTGTTGTCATTATAATCCGTTATTGTTGCAAATTTAGACCTCGAAATCGATTATATTGTCATTATATTCTATATTCTATTATTTCCGTAAAACGCTATCTAATAAAATTCATTAAATGGATTATACTTTTTTTGAAATTAATTGTAATGGATTGTAACTCATTGGCAAAACTTGCAACATATCTGCGTGACTCACAGCCTACTCGCAATCTAAACATACTGAATTTGATATATAAGGCACATTTACTGCTAGGTTACCGCCCCCCCCCCCCCCCCCCCCACGTTTGCCCCAGCCACACCCTCTTCACATTAATGCGCGCAAGAGGAGTTGGTAAAGGCACTGGTGGTAAACACACGGAGGGAACGGAAGTGGGATGTAACCGATGAAATGTAAAGGGGTAAAGGGGTATTTGGGGTGTATCCTTGGGGGATGACGAGTGGATGTACATGTGGGAGGGGGGTCATTTGCTGGGGCGACAAGGGACGGAAAGTGAGTAAATAAAAACGAAAAAAAAATTATGTGAAATTAAAAAAATTTATGAGCCGAAAATTCTGCCAAAAAATTTAAAACAAGACAACTATTTTCTAAGCCAGAGTAAACCTAGTTTTATCTGATGTTACGAGTTTCAGCCCAAAAGCAACAGTTAAATTTTCAATGCTGCACTGTGTTCGTACTGTTATATTTTAGAGTAACTTACGAAAAAAAATTTTAATCCATAATAATTAATTATAATCGATTAGAATGGATTTTTTTGATTTGAAAAAAAATTTAGATTACAGTCCATTGAAAATATTTAGAAGTGAAACAAGTTTTTTTTCAAATTATTGTCCTTTTTTCTGCGTGGTGTGATAAAAACATGTGAGCGAAAAACTAGAAATTAGGCATATTCGACAGTCATAGTAAAATAAACAAACTGGACGACCCTGTTTTTAGAAAAATGTCTAGATTAACATATCAAAAGTTTTTCTATTTTTTTCGCAGTTTTTTGAATTTTCAAAGTTTTTGATTCCGAAAAGTCGGGAAAAAACTCAAAAAGTAATAGGTTTTTTGAACTGAATTTACGTTTTGACTGCTTAAGTTTTGAGCTATTAAAGTTAATTATTGTAGACTTGCGCGATCGCTTTATTTGCTTTACAAATTTTAAACCTGTTTTTTTAATACTGGGACATTTATTTTCCAGTTTTAAATGTTTGAATCACGACTGAAGGGGTTTTAAAACCATATATTACTCTGCCAATTCTGATGATTGTTTGTATCAGCTTATTTTGCGTGCAAAACCAAATAAAAACGAAAACACACCCCCCGAATTCTAAGATCCCCCGATTTTTCAAATGGTCGGAACAACAAGAAGAAGAAAACTGCGTAATCCAGCTTGAACTGCGTAATTTTAGAAGAAAACTGCGTAGTCCAGCTTGAACTGCGTAATCTAAGAAGAAAACTGCGTAATCCAGCTTGAACTGCGTAATTCAATAAGAAAACTGCGTAATCCAGCTTGAATTGCGTAACTCTAGAAGAAAACTGCATAATGCAGCTTGAACTGCGTAATCCAGCTTGAACTGCGTAATTCAAGAAGAAAACTGTGTAATCCAGCTTGAATTGCGTAGTTCAAGAAGAAAACTGCGTAATCCAGCTTGAACTGCGTAATCCTAGACGAAAACTGCGTATCCAGCTTGAAGCTTAAACTGCGTAATCCAAGAAGAAAACTGCGTAATCCAGCTTGAACTGCGTAATCCAAGAAGAAAACTGCGTAATCCAGCTTGAACTGCGTAATCCAAGAAGAAAACTGCGTAATCCAGCTTGAACTGCGTAATCCAAGAAAAAAACTGCGTAATCCAGCTTGAACTGCGTAATCCAAGAAGAAAACTGCGTAATCCAGCTTGAACTGCATAATTCAAGAAGAAAACTGCGTAATCCAGCTTGAACTGCGTAATCCAAGACGAAAACTGCGTAATCCAGCTTGAACTGCGTAATCCAAGAAGAAAACTGCGTAATCCAGCTTGAACTGCGTAATTCAAGAAGAAAACTGCGTAATCCAGCTTGAATTGCGTAACTCTAGAAGAAAACTGCATAATGCAGCTTGAACTGCGTAATCCAGCTTGAACTGCGTAATTCAAGAAGAAAACTGCGTAATCCAGCTTGAACTGCGTAATCCAAGAAGAAAACTGCGTAATCCAGCTTGAACTGCGTAATTCAAGAAGAAAACTGCGTAATCCAGCTTGAATTGCGTAACTCTAGAAGAAAACTGCATAATGCAGCTTGAACTGTGTAATCCAGCTTGAATTGCGTAGTTCAAGAAGAAAACTGCGTAATCCAGCTTGAACTGCGTATTCCTAGACGAAAACTGCGTATCCAGCTTGAAGCTTGAACTGCGTAATCCAAGAAGAAAACTGCGTAATCCAGCTTGAACTGCGTAATCCAAGAAGAAAACTGCGTAATCCAGCTTGAACTGCGTAATCCAAGAAGAAAACTGCGTAATCCAGCTTGAACTGCGTAATCCAAGAATAAAACTGCGTAATCCAGCTTGAACTGCGTAATCCAAGAAGAAAACTGCGTAATCCAGCTTGAACTGCATAATTCAAGAAGAAAACTGCGTAATCCAGCTTGAACTGCGTAATCCAAGAAGAAAACTGCGTAATCCAGCTTGAACTGCGTAATCCAAGAAGAAAACTGCGTAATCCAGCTTGAACTGCGTAATTCAAGAAGAAAACTGCGTAATCCAGCTTGAATTGCGTAACTCTAGAAGAAAACTGCATAATGCAGCTTGAACTGCGTAATCCAGCTTGAACTGCGTAATTCAAGAAGAAAACTGCGTAATCCAGCTTGAACTGCGTAATCCAAGAAAAAAACTGCGTAATCCAGCTTGAACTGCGTAATTCAAGAAGAAAACTGCGTAATCCAGCTTGAACTGCGTAATCCAAGAAGAAAACGGCGTAATCCAGCAATTTTTTTAGGATTTTTTTACCGGCCGGTTATTTGTGTACGCTTCATTGTCGTTGGGTTTCGTAGATAGGTGCAGCTAAAAACATGAGCAGCTAATTACTTGTAGTAGACTTTAGTTGCACCACCTTTTTATTACAATTTAGGGTTAATTTTGGGCAAAAATTGAAGCATATCATTTGTAAAACGCAAAATATATCATTTGTAACGCACATAGCGTGTGTAGGGATAAAGTGTAAAAACCAGACTGAAATCAAAATTTAAAAATCAAGAATCAAATTTTTCACCAATTATTTTAATCAAAAACCTTTTTGTCGACGCTAAACGTCAGTCGGAATAAAAAGGGCTTCGCCCTGATAGGAGAACTCTTGCTTACCTTTGTATCTCCTCTGTGATTTAATTTACTTTGGCCAATTTTCTGAAGCTTTATTCTTAATAAAACTTTGTTGGTCAAATAAAAAAACTCATTTGATATGTTAAGTTTGAAAATATTGGACTTGTTTTTGCGAATTTTCAAATCATCATCAAATTGATCAAAAAAACTTTCTAGAAAGAACTTTTGGTCCAGCATTTGCAGAATTTGTACAGGTATTTAAAATCAGCACTATATTTATATGTTAACTTGCCGTGTGATCTGCTTGATTTGTCTGTTCATCAGTTTAGTCTGTTCAGAGATTAGAAAGCGGAGACAAGGCGCAACAGCAGGGGGGAACTAATCGGGACGAGGATGTGGCTGGGGTGGAGGATTTGCATGCAGAGGGCGAGGACAGAGTCTCTCGTCTGCCAGTTGAGGTGGCTGCCCATATCTTCACCTCCCTCTCCCTCCAAGACATGGCCCAATGTGCTCTCGTCTGCAGGTCATGGAAGGTCATCATTCAATCCAGTCCCCTCTGGAACAAGGTAAATAACTACTATGCAATAACTACTATTGTCTGGATATAGTTGCACCTTCTCAGCTAGCTATGTTGTGCTTGACATGTCAATATACAATCAAGGCATAAAATTATTGCAACCTCTAGTTTTCGACCGACAAAATGAACGAAGTTGTTTGCACGTTTTGGTCGTTTTCTCAGCAACTATATAAATATCCGGTTAATATTTTGAACCATGACCATGAAAATTTGCCAAATTGAAAGGATCTGGACAAACGAAAGCTTAACCGCATTGAAATGATGAAACTGGCGGAATTAAAAGGATCTGGCCGAACGAAAACTTGAATAATTCGGTTTTGGAGCCGTTGGTTAACCAGTCAATCATAATTCGTTTCAGAGATGAACTGGGGGAAAAGTTCTCGAAAAAAAAAACAAATTTATTGGAATTTGTGGACTTAAAGTTCTTTGGGAAGCCTACGAACTTAGTTTTGTCCTTATATTGCGTAAAAGCAACGGATATAGGAAATGCACGAGTTACTAAGCCCAGTATCCAAAAATGAAGACGACTAATTTCGACGATTATGAAGTTTTCATGTCCTAGTCGCTAATGCCAGTCGAATAAATAATCGTTGTTGATAGTTTTTTTATGCATCAGCAGGGCTAATTGACTCCACCGGGGACCTTAATTCGAAAATTAACTCCAATTCTGATTTTTTAAATCTAAGTCTTTCAAAAAAACTGGTTGAATTGTTTGCGACTTAGTTGTTTGTATTTTTTGCTGAATTGTCTGAATTTCAAATTGGCCTAATTGTCTTTGCCCTAGCTGTCTGTGCGCCATCAAAAGATATATCTTCCCAAAGTACATTTTTGAGACCACAAATACCTCGAGGAGTTTTTCCACGACAAGAACACCTCTGTGTCCATTTTCTTCAAGTTTTCATTTAGCCAAATCCTTTGAATTAGTTTCATCGGCCATGTGTCAAAGTTTCAACCAAATATCTTATAAGGTTTCTAAAAAACGACAAAAAACGTTCTGAAATTTGTGTTCATTTTGTTGCCCGAAAATTAGAAGTTTAAATAATTTTGAACCTTCACTTTAGTACGCGCAAATCAGTGCTTAGCTTATAAGTTTTAATAAGTTTCATTGTTTCAGGTTGACCTCAGTCCTTTTGGACCCAGGTGCGTTGCTTCAGAATTCCTTCATTGCAATAAAATCGTAGGCTTTTCTACCGATTAGGCTTTCCTACCGATTAGGCTTTCCTACCCGTTCAATAAAATTGTAGGCATTCCTACCTGTTCTGACGAATTTAACAGTTAAATTATACTTTCTCAATCATCAAAATGTTTGTGTAGTCTATAATTTATCATTAGGAACTACCATGGTTTTTGCTTTCAAACGGCAGGTTTATTATCGCAGGGCTCATGGTTTCAAAGGAAGTGGTTTTGTTTCGCAACGTTTTTAATTATTGCATTAAGAAATGTTTCACCAGGTTCATAAATTACCGTCCTATTTACTTTTCCTTTTTAGTTTGAGTGACAAGAAACTCATCAATGTGCTCACTATTGGGAGGCCTTTTGTGGTGCACTTGAATCTCCAAGGCTGCAATTGTTTGAGCAGTGACGGGTTTGGATTCATCGGTGAGCTGACTACTTAGGTCAAACGAGACCGAAGCTAAACATTGAGTTGTTTCCTACTCTTAAATTTCTTTAAATATGTATCTTATAGTACATCGCCTGTTCGTTTCAGCACAATGTCGTAATCTTCAGGATGTGAACTTTTCCTTCACAAACGTTACAGTATGTATCTTTTTAGAACATTTTGCTCCTTTTAGTTATCCGGGTGGTGGGGAGAGATTTTACGCCACTTGGAATTCAAAAATTACTGATTTTTTTTTGCTGTGAACTGCTGCATTCTCAAATTGACTACACCGTTCAACCCGAGAAAATGGTTACAGAGAATTTAAAATGCGGGTAAAAACCTTGCATTTTTAAAATTTTCATTTAACGTTGAACTTACTCAAATTACCAAGAAAAATTGATAAAAAAGTTTAGTTTTGATTTTAAAAAACAAATTTGAGTGCAGCTTTTCAAATAAAACACAAATACACTGTTCAGATTAGGCTTGTTTCTTTATCTTGTCAGTTCCGTTTGTAAGTGATGATGTCTGCAATTAACGTTTTCACCGTAAATTATGACACCTATGAAGACGTGAGTTTTTCTTCCGATCAGCCGCCAAGCGTCTAAAGGAAATACAATGCAGGGTGGGCTCTTGCGGTCCGATATCAGTTACATCAACAAACATTTTTGGGCGGATTAATTTTGGTCTCATGTTAAAGTCCTTTTTCCTTATTTGGCTTCCAAAAAAGTTAATATGTTGTCTCAGGGTCGAGAGAAACTTTTGTTTTTCAGACTAATTGATGCAAAGTTTAACATTAGTTACATCAACAAACATTTTTTTGCTATTTATTACGGCAAGCTTACTGAAAGAAAATGAAATGAAAGACACAGTAAACAAAGCAGTGCGAAAAACAGCTGCCAAAAATTTCATACGATTGTTTTGAGTGGAATGCAATTTGAGGTAGGCATGTCGAGAAAATCAATACTTAGACGTTCGTTGAGCCCAAAAACTTTTTTCATACTAATTGATGCAAAGCTTGACATAGTTACATCAACAAACATCAAAATACAGCTGCCAGAAGTTTCAGACTAATAGATGAAAAGTTTGACATAGTTACATCAACAAACACCAAAAAACAGCTGCTAAAAACAGCTTGTTTTGAGTCGAATTCAATTTGAGGTGGGCATATCGAGAAAAACAATACTTGGTAGACGTTGGTTAAGCCCAAAAAAAATTAAAAATTGAGCTTTAAAAATTTGTATTCGGGTGTGTTTTATGCTCTGTTTTCCATGCAAAATCAGGTACCATAAAAATCATTGGAATAGGTCGTAATAAATTCCTTGCAGCCGTGATTCGAACGACATGAAAAAATTTGTTTAAAAAATTCTCAATATTAAGAAAAACCAGTTAGATGTTTTTACACAAGCAAAGCTTGTGTTATACTATGAACTTTCTTTTGTTTCCAAACTAAGTGGCAAATATTGTCGTGACGCAAATATTGTTGCGACAAAATGTGTTCATTTTGAAAGTGTTCATTTTGATCAATCACCAGCTATTAAGTACAGCCAATGCTGAGGATATTAACACAGACTTTTGTATTACAAATAGAACTTAAGCTTCAAGGTATCATGGATCTGTAGTGTAGAGGTAGGGAAGGACACTCGCAAAAAATAAAAGGGTTCGAACCTGGGCAGGGTCGGATGTTTTTAATTAACTTTTTCGTATGCTAGTTAAAATGCGTCCGCTCTCTAAATTGAGGCAAGTTAGTTGGTAAATTTCTTTTTTCAAATTGGCTGGCACTTCGAATGCGTCATAATGGGCGTGGGTACCTTAAAAAAATTTGTAGACTCAAAGCTTCACTCATTCTGTTTTCCCAGAAGCCTTATCGGTCTTATTTTTGCTTGTGTATGCGAAGTGCACCTTCGCCTCTGTGTTGATTTTTGGTCTAATTTCGAGCTAATAAGGTGAGTGTGCAAGCTTACAAGTTATGCTTAATGTGTAAGTATGCAGCTTATTTTTTTATTTGATTTTTTGTTTTTCTAAAAAAAACTGTATTCCAATCAGCCTTTTTTACTACGTTTGTCTACACTTGCAAAGCTAGTGTATTAGTACGAACCTTCGTTTTTCCCAACCTGAGTCGCAAACATTGGTGCGGCACCCCAATAATGGTGAGGCACCTTTAAAGTTGTTTGATAGCATGTGCTTTGACATTCGAATAGTGATAATTAACACAGTTGATGCATTTTTATTTCATCAAATGAACCGAAAAAAAACTATTTGTTTCTAGCAACATCACAATATTAAAAACTCGATTTCAGAAATTTTCTAACTCAATATATCTCGCAGTTTTTTGAAATGCAGAATTTATACATTATCTGGTTTTATGCTGGGCAATTTGTAGCATGCAAAGTTAGTGTGGATGCCTTCACTTTGTTATATTCCAAATTATTAATTACAAAATTGAGTCTGTTTGTATTTAGTGCTGAATCGCATTGGCAATTTGTTAGCATATGTAGCTGCTTTATTCGTGACCATTATTTGTGAGTTGTTAAGCTTGAGTGGCTGAGTAGATAGTGCGTGTGACTCAAAATCTCTTGATTGCAGTAGGTCGCAGATTCTAATCCTACATGTAGACGAGTTTTTTGCTAATTGGAGGCTTATTTCTACTTTTTTTCTAACTTGATAGCGCAGCTTTTTGGTCGTGGTCTCGCTAATCTTTGCGATGCGCAGCTTCCCCTCTGTGTTAATTTTCCTTTTAAAAAGTTATTCAAATTAGTTTCAAGTATTTAACAAGGAAAAAAGGGCGGCGAGGTATGTTAAACTAAAATTTTTCAGCGTTAATTTAAAAAAGCCTCACGGCTGTTTCAGTTATTCGTTAATTGAAGTTATTTTGAATATTTCGAAAAAAGAATTTAAAGTCAATTTGCGTACTTTGAGATTTTATTGGCTGAGCAAATACAAAACTGAAATTTAGGTTTAGCTTAAAACCTCAAATATATACAAAGTGTATTTATTTAAAACAGTTCTGAAGAAAAATTTGACTCTTTTTTTTGTTATGCAGTGCTGATTTAAATTAACCGGACAAAACGAACAAATCGAATTGGGTTAAGATTAGACAAAAAGTGAAGAGAATAAAAGTTGACTAGAATTTCAGCAGAATTAATATAGTGCATTCTCTTTCTAAACTCTCAACCTAAATTTTACCCCAAAAATAGGTCATTTTGGCTTACGCTGAAACTACTTTGTTAAATGATGAAATATATATCACAAGGATCCTCTTACACACCCCAACAAAATTCTAGAAGGGTTGTATCTTCAAAAACCTGTATAAGAGAAAATATTTTTCCTTGATAGTCAAGAAATGAGATTTTTACTATATAAAACCCAAAATTTTTGCTTAAAAACAGTTTTCAAACAATTTACTCAAATTTTTGGAGATTTAACCTTTCTGAAACTTTGTTGGGTTCTTTGTTGGTTGTGTAAGAGGCTTCTTGTTATATATATTTCTCATCATCCAACAGAGTAAAAATTTGGTTGGAAATTTTGGAGAAAAAATTGCACCATATTAATTCTGACGAAATTCTAGGCTATTTTTGTTCTCTTTGCTTTTTGTCCAATCTTAGCCCAATTTGAGAAAAAGTTGTTTGACAATTCTGGTTTGTTCATTTTGTCCGGATAATTTAAATCAGCACTGTAATATCTCTCCAGTCTAAGTTCATATTTTAGGTAGTATATAACTTTTGGTAGTACGCATGGGGAAGGTTAATATTGGAATAAGCCGAAGTAATTCGATTGCCAGGCAATAGTTGAAGCAATGTTACGAATATTGATTTGAAAAACTTAGCTCAGAACGTTTCAGTTTGTGTTTGAAAACAATCACTGATTCGCATAGAGTTACTTGTCGTTTTTTACTTTCATTTTGGGCAACCCTATCATTAATTAATTCTCTATTACTGGTCAAGAAATTGACTTGTAAGGTGATTACACCATTACAACCACATTTTGTTAGAGGACTGTTGAAATGACAGAAAATAATGACTGATCGGCTCTTTGTAAGATTGTTTTGATTGTTGAAATGAAAAATATTGAAAAGAAAGTTGCAAAAATGATGTTTTTGGGTAAGTTTCAGTGCTATTTACGACAACGGTGTTTAAACTTGCGTTTTTAGCTCAGTTATTATTTAGATGGTTTCATTTAGGACGAGGCAATAGAAGATATAGGCTTTAGCAGTGGCTCTCAGATGCTCTATTTGAACATTGCGAACAGCAAAATCAGCGATAAGGCACTCCGATCCATAAGCAGGTAGCTTTTTACTCTCCAAGTTTTTTTGTCACACAACTCATGGAAAAAAAAACATTTATCTCGGATTTTAATTTTGAAATTACGCAATTTTTGTTTAGAAATATTTCACTAATAATTTTTCTTTTTATTTTCAGGAATAGATTTGTAAGGATCCAACCAAGGTCAAAAACAAACGTTAAGAAAACTTAAACGCGCAAATTACTGTATATAATTAAATTTCAAAGTTAATAGCTGAAAAAAAACTATTTAAAGTCATAAAATAATGTCCAAGCAAACTATAAACAAATTTTTCAACAAAACTTGAAAACTTTTAAAACATCTTGAAAAACTAGTAGAAAAAAAATAAAATACCTCAGCATATTTTGATTCTTAAAGATTCAAATCTTTGTATAGAATTGTTTTTAAGCAAGTGTCTTGTGCTCAGGAAATAAACTTTTTCCCGTAAACAAAACTTTTCTTTCTTATTCTTCTCTTCTTTAATCTCTTCTATACATTTTCTTTCTGTATTATTGAACTTTTTTAACTTCCAGGTTTCTTCTCACGCCATAGCTTTCTTACCCTAAATTTTTTAGTTTGAGTCTCGGTTGGACCTTGTTGTTTTTTTTTTCAGTTTGTATGCAATTGAAAAAAATTTTGGGTTAAATTTGTATGGTCGGATTTTCATTTATCTGCGCAATTTTTGTCGGCTGCCACATCACGGATTTAGCTTGTTTTAAGTAATTTTTATTTTAGTTGCAATTGGAAGTGTGTTCATTCTAATTTCAGGCGGGAATTGAAGACATTTTGATTTTTTTCTATTAAATCAAATTTTTTTGGCTCAACTTGTGTCTGCTCAAAATTTATCACTTGATTGCCAATTCTAGTTATATGAAATTTTTAGAAGACAATTATTTTTAACTAATCGGCAGCCGTTAAAGTCTAAAAGGTTCCCAAACAATTTAGCACCGTACAGTTTAACTCCCTGACGTGTAATTTCACTTTTTAAAACCACTACACTTTAAAGCCAATTCTATCACTTAACACCGTTTTAATCCAAATTGATCTGAAAACGTACCTCACGTGGCAAGTCGTTAACATTTAAGAATGAAACAGAAAAATTTTTGCAATTTAAAACCAGACAAATTTGCGCTACTTAAAAAGTCGTTTGCAAGTGGTTTAATGGCCACTCAAGAACTTGACTCTGTTTGTATTTTTCTATTTCTTGGATTATCCCAAATATTTTTCTATTGAGTAAAGATATGAACTATCATCTTCAGGCATTAATTTCAGAGCGAAATTTAAAGAAGATTTTAGGATTGAAATGTCCACACCCTGGTTTTATAGATTGCACTCTTTAAATCAGATTTAGCTGGTAGTTCTCTGAGAATAGTGACGAAATTTCGAATTAAAAAACGATAAACATTTAAAAAGAAATTTTCCAAAGTCCAAATCAGCTTTTCTACAAAAAAAGGGAAAAAAATTGCTTGGGGAAACTTTGAGCAGCATGTTGATTTTAATGAGCTATCAACCTCAGAATAAGCAGGTCGATTTTTGAAAATAAAAAAATAAGTTTTCACAATTGGACGTTTTCCAAGGCCATAATTTTTTTCAAACGCAGGGAATAGCTGCTTGCACAGGTAATTGACTCATAATTGACTTTTTGGCTTAATCTCCGATTTGGCAGGGTAGTTTTTTCAGAAATGAAAAAATGTTTATGAAATTTACCAACATGTCAACAATGGGCTTGTGTTAAGGCCATAACTTTTTTCTAACGGATTTAGGGAAAAGCCACTTGAGAAGGAAAGATCTCCATAATTTTTTTGTTTGATTGAAACATTCATATCAAATTTGCATTTCAAGTTTGGGAAAATGAAAACAATCAAAACAAATAAACCAAAAATCCTCCTACTGAAGCTTTCGAAGGCCGTAGAACGTGAGGTAACATCGAAAAATAGATCAGCGAAATATGCAAGCACATAGAGGAGCAGCCGTTTTTCCCATTGCTATAATTTTTGAAAATGTGTTTGGTAGGTTATAGGAAAAATTGAAATTTCTGCGAAAAAGATAAACATTTTCCAGTGTCGCAAAAAAAAACGGAAAACAGCAAGCCCCATAAACAAAACCTAACACTAGCCAAAATAAAGCAGCAACATATGCCATTAAATTGTTTATTCTTATATAAGCTTAAATATGATTAAGATGAAATATATCAGAAGTGCCACCAAATGAGCACTTTTGTTTGGGACTTAGGATGAAAAAAATCTTCGTATTGATACACTACGCTTTGCTTGTGTAAGTAGGAATAATTTCACTATGGAGCTTTAGCGATCGTAGTGTATTAGCATGAGCTTACTTTTTCCCCACCTTACTCGCAATTAAAAGGGATCATTTGGTGGCGCTTTTGCTATAATTACGATGTGTAGCAATGCTAATTCCCTAGCATCTGTATCTGCCTTATATGTGGCTTAGTTTTTAGGAGAGTTAAGCGTCCGTGGCCAAGTTGTTGGGACGTGAGACTCTCAATCTCAAGGTCGTTGGTTCGAATTCGTCGCGGAGCAAAAGTTTACTAATTTGAGGTTTGATTACTTTTTCTAATTTCATTTTATATAGCTACTTTTTGTCGTTTTCTTGCTAAAGTTTGCCAAGCGGAGCTTTACCTCCATCTAATTTGCCGCTTACGCTATTATTGAACAAAATGTTTGGCGTGTAACAAATTCAATCCGCGATAACTTTAAACAAATGACCACATGTGATTTTGGTTTTAGTTTTGGACATCAATATCTCTCACGTGGTATAAACAAAAACTCTGCCATAAGTCTGTAACAAATTCAATCCGCGATAACTGTAAACAAACGACCACATGTGATTTTGTTTTAGTTTTGGACATCAATATCTCTCACGTGGTATAAACAAAAACTCTGCCATAAGTGGCTGGCTTAAAATTCAAAGTTTGTCTGAAAAAAGTCACGAGAGTGTTTGCTGCTAGCTTCTTTACACGAGCAATGCTTGTGTTATAGTATGAACTATTTTTTTCCAACCTAAATCGCAAATATTTTGAAAGAGTTCATTTTGATCAATAACAAATTATTAAGTACAGCCAATGCTAAGGATTTTAACACAGGCTGTTATTGTTTCGACTTACGCAACGAAACTAACGGAATATTTGTGCTCGGGGTGGTTGTTTTCAGACAAGTTTTGACTTTTTAACTGGATTTTGTATATCATTCAAAAAGTATCGTTGTCCTGATCTTAAATTTGGAAAGATATTTTAGCTGTGGTCATTTTTCGTAAAGTTATGGGGGTTTAAAAATTGCAATTTGGCCCAATTAACGCGCTATATTTCGCGCTACTAACGCGTAGGCGGAGATTTAATTGTCAATGAAATCGTTCCAAATTGGTTGGGGAAGTTTATTTGTCATAACTGATTTGTTACTAGGAGCGAAATTTATCACTTCGTACTTAATATGGCGTGTGGGGGATGATGATTTTCACAAAAAACTCAAGTTAAAAAAAAATCATTTCTTAATACATTTAATTTTTTCATGTTATTACTGCTCCATAGACTGCTCTATAAATTGAGGCATGTTAGTTCTGGATAATTTTTTTTTCAAATTGACTAGTACTGCTAATGCGTCATAATTGGCGTGCGTCACTTATGAAGTTTTTATAGACTCAAAGTTTTACTCATGCAGTTTTTCCCAGTATCGTTATCGGTCATACTTTTGCTTGTGTATGCGAAGTGCAACTTCGGCTTTGTTTATTATTCTGTTTTTGTAAACGATCAGTTTTGTTGATAAACCATGAGATAATTGTCTCATTTATGGAAATTTAACCCTCCTGATTGAGCGCTTTTTTCGACTCTGTATAAATTATGCTTCAGTTGTTTTACGCTGATCTGCTAACAAAAACAAGTTATGTAAGGCAAGGCTTTTTTCACTCCTACCACCCCCTTCCCACATTCGAATTTCAGTTTTCAAAGCTATATTTACGTTACCTTAATGTAATGAAACTTTGGATGGTGATCAAACTGACTATTTTGAACACATTCCTGCTTCATACCTTAAATTGTAAGATCACGCATTCAGCCATGATATAATATAAGACTACTAAAATATGGAAAGTTTGGGGGGAGTAGAAAAGAGGCACTATTTATGCTTGGTCCCCTGAAGATTGGTCCCCTGAAGTTAGTTTTCCAACAGGCGGTCTCTCAATCTTCATAAGGGACTCTTTTTTCTGTAGTTTTATGCCCCACCTGCAGTACTTGAATGTGGGCTACTGTCCCCTGGTGACCGACAAGGGACTCTACCACCTCTCCAAGGGCAGATTATCCACCCAGTTCAGACATCTGGACCTGTCTGCTACCCTCAACGTCAGTCTCTCTCACCCTTACCCAATTACATTTTCAATGCCTTTTTCAGTTCGACAATTATTACTTGTTAGATTAGATTTGAAATTACATCTTGCTCCTGGTTTTAGATCAGTGCCGCTGCCTACAAATATGTTGGGTCTTCTTTTGTTAACCTCAGGTCTTTTTACTGCAACAACAACCGCAACATCGACAACCAAGCTTTGCAAGTCAGTTCGCTATTCCGATATCGGTTCTCGCCTTGTTTTAATTTCAATCATCAAATGAAATCATTTTGAGAGCTTTTGAAATACAAAGCAAAATATTATTTTGCACACGAACGTTTGTATTTAGGCTTTGGGAATGCGCTGCATAATAAAATTTGCTATAAACTGGTTACTTAAAAGAAATCAATGCGGTCGTGATTATTTCAGCTGGTGGTGAAGGGGTGCCGTAAGCTGCGCTCTGTCAGTCTGCGAATGTGTCCCGCACTGAGTGATGAGTCACTCGTCCAGCTTTCTACGCTCTCTTTCCTCACTTGGCTCCGATTGGAAGGTCAGTTCAGATTTAAGAGTAATCAGAAGAGAAATTTTAGATCAAAGTCGAATGTCGAAATTTGAATACAGAAATTTTACGACAATCTCGAATTTTCTTTTTGTTCCGACTTTCGAAGAAAACGGAATAATTACTCTTGGGCCGGTTTTGTTTATTCAGTCAATTTTCGGCTTGCAAATTTGAGGGGAGTTCTTTCTCTATCATCTGAAATATATTGTTATTCGGAGCTCAAATATTAATCAAATTTCCCTTGCAATTATTTTTTTAAGTAATAAGGGGTTTGAAAATTTGTAATTTGGCCAATTTGCGATAATTAACGCGCGATATATTGCGTTCTGATAACACGCGTAAGCGGCGTTTATTGATTTCCAAATTCAATTGAGACAAACCGTTTGGTCTTATTTCGAGGACAGACGCTAACTGCATTCTTTTTGTAGCTCAGTTTAGCGTCTGGCGGAATACATTGAAGGAAAAACTGAAAAAATGAAAAACTTTTTTTGTTTTTATTTTGTCAGAATTTCAACCAAAAATTTTTTTTACCTTACAGATCAGTCGGAACATTCAGGGCTTCGCCCTGATATACAAGCAGTCTTGTTATCTAGAAAATTTTTGCTTGACTGCTGTTTATTTTGTAGTCAGGAATTGGCCTAGAAAATAAGAAAAGGTGAATTTAAGAAAATAAGCGTCTTTCGAGAAATTGTCAGATCAATATATTATAACTAATTGGATTGCCTCAATTTTATATCATCTTGAGTGCAAATTAGCGTGATCTCTCAAAAAGAAATTCAGTTGTTCATTACCCTTGCATAAAGAAAGGGTGTTGCAACCGCGTACTAGACTTTTTTCCTATGAATACCGTTGTTCTCAGAATTCGCACTTGAAAATATTACACCAAGTGTTTCAAATTTCTACACAATAAATTGAAATTCAATGAATCATCCAGCGCGTATTGCATAATGTTAACGTACCTGCTTGAGACGACAACGGCTTGTCGTTAGAATTTGAGCGGTACCTGTTTTTTCAAAATAGGAAAATTCTGCTTTTTCAGACTAACATTTGTTTTTGGTCGACTTAGTTCCCATAGCCCGACTCTTTTTATGATGCCGTTTTAAAGCCCCATTTTTGGAGGTAATGTAGTTATAAGACTTGCTGAGGAATTTTTATCATTTTATATTGAACAATTTTTAATACTCTAGAAAAAAAATTAATTTTTTTTTTCGTAAAGTTTCTGATGATGCAAGTATTTTTCTTCCAGTTGATTTCCGCTGTTTCTAATTTTTTGAAAAAATTTT
This sequence comes from Symsagittifera roscoffensis, assembly GCF_963678635.1. Lineage (NCBI taxonomy): Eukaryota > Metazoa > Xenacoelomorpha > Acoela > Convolutidae > Symsagittifera > Symsagittifera roscoffensis. Next base: position 29,796,788 of record NC_087065.1, on the reverse strand, counting down.
CCGTTTTTTGACAAAAAGATTTTTGACGTTTTTTTTTTCATTTTTTTATTCGCTTTCAACTTAGTCTTTTTTGTAGCGCAAATGGTGCAAAGCGCAGCTCCGCCTCTGTGTTAGTTATTGTTCCGACCAGGAACTTTGTGTTTGGTTGTGATTTCATTTTTTTGAACTTCAAATGTAATTCGAACGACATTTTCAAAAGTTGTCGAAAATTGTCCCATTGTCGAGAAAAACTGGTATAAAATTTTTAGTTTTTGTTCAATTTCAAGCGAGCAGGCTTATTATAGAAGGATAAGTCGTGAAATTTTAATTCCAGCTCTAAAAATTTAATTTTAATGCAATGAAATTAGTTTGTGCAGTTTTTATTGCTATTTTGGTATTAAAAGCTTTTAAAAGATCAAAAAAAAATGCAGCAAAAAAATTTAAATAAATTTTTAATGATTTTTTTCAGTCATTTTTCGACAAAAGTTTTCCTACCACACACAAAAAACGACACTAGCTTCATAAAATCACACCAAAGTGGGACCTTTTGGTTGGTCAGGGAGGAGCGTTCCACTGCTGTGGTGCAATACCCTTTCTAATCACTCGGAGTAACAAATTTTTGGACCCTTTTCTCGTCATCTATAGAATTTTTCTTTTGCGTTTCCATTTACGGTTGAAATATTTCTGACATGCTACCCAAATCTGTTTCATCGGACATTTTGTTAGAGTAATGAAAAAATTTGCAGAGAACAGTCGTGTGTCGGACAAAACCCTCTCGGCCATAGGAGACAGATGCAGCTCCATTCGCCATCTGTACGTGACAGACTGTGCTAGAATCACAGAAATTTCGATGAGGTCATTTGCCCTGCACAGGAGTCTGGTTGTGATCAACTTAGCCGACTGTATCAGGTGGGGTCAGCCTCAAACTCAAATATCAGCCGACATTGGTCCGACATTTAATGGTTCCCCTAGATGAAAACTGTTTTTTTTTAGATCCGATCCCTGATATTTTATTCAACCTCTGACTTGCACTGAGGTTGTTGGTTAATTGATAATTAGTTTTGCCCGAAGCTTTTAAATTTCGCTAGTTGATTGGGGAGGGTTCTCATGCTTGAGGGACCGATTGCTTGAAAAATTTCAACCAATCAAAATCGCTATGCGTTCCTATTGGCTAAATGCCTTTCTCACAAAATCCAAGTCAATATTAACAGAAAACGTATTAAATCAGTAGAAAATGATCAAAAATTTTACAAATTGCGGGTTACAACCGCAATACTATTCAGATAAACATCAAGATATATGAGTTCAAGTTCATAAGAATTTTTCAGTCTTGAAAATTCATCTGCTTATTATCTATCTAATCGGTCAATATTAACACTAAAATGGCCTGGATTTATTTTCTTACTTTGAAATTTTCGGGATTTACTTTGAGATTTTGAATACTCAGTTCTGATTGGCTGAAAATAAGCTAAAAATTAATTTCAAGCCATCGGTCCCTCAAGCATGAGGGACGCCACCTAGTTGATTGGCTTGTTATTTTGCAGTATATAACAGTTTTTAAAGATGATTAATATCGTATGGGGGATAGCAGCTTAGATCTATTGTATAGCAGCTATCTAGCAGCTTAGCTCTATTATAGCTTGGCAGCTTAGCTTTTTATAGCAGCCTAACTCTATTGTATGTTAACAGGATAAGTGATACTGCAGTACGTGCACTAGTGGAGGGTGCGAGTGGACCGATAGTGCGTGAACTGAATCTGACCAACTGCATCCGAGTCACAGACGCGTCCATCCTCAGGATCTCGCAGAGGTTCACATCACTCATGCCCCCATTGTATTTTTAACACCTAACTATACTACAACTAGAGCATGTATGTTTCCTCAAGCGTGCAGCTTTATGTAATGCTTAACATCATTTTCGAAAAAGGTAAAACGAATGCTACTAAATGTATGAGGTTTTACAAAAACACTTGTGACCATATAATATGCATTCAAAACTTCAGTTTGCGATTATTTTAAGCTGCTATTTTTTTTTCAGATGCACCTCCCTGCGCTATCTGAGTTTGTGTCACCTGGAACTGCTGACTGAGGCCAGCATGGATTTCATATCCCATATCAAGACACTCCACTCTCTCGACGTCACAGGCTGCAATGTACAAGACGGGGCAAGTGGATTCAGTACTCCCACATTGAAGTGCAAAAAAAAGACACTTTACAGCTCCAAAGTCTTTAATTGTTTGGTTATTGTGATTAATCACTCTGCTGATTCTTGACGTAAATCTGAAACCAGCGGCTCATTTAAATGGAAGAGTTTTGATACCTGACCACCCCTCTGGCTCTACTGTGCTCGTTACACTAGCGAATTTGCAAGCGTTAGTGTATTAGTACAAACCTAATTTTTTTCTAGCCTAACTCTCAAATAAAATTGTTTACACTAGCGTCAGCTTAGTGTGTTATTATGAACCTTCTTTTTTTTACACTTGCGTCAGCTTAGTGTGTTACTACAAACACAATGAAATCATTTTTTTCGCGTCTCCGGCGCAGTTGGTCTGGAGCTAAAGAATAAGCGTAGGACGGCAAACCTGAGTTCAAATCTGACAGGACCTGTTTTTTGCAAGTATTCCGTTGCAAAAAATTGTTGTCTTATTATTTGTCTGCTTAGGTTTTATTGGCTTAGTTGTCAAATTGTAGATATGTTTGTTTTGTTTTCGCAAAAAAAAACATTGTAGTTGCTTTTAGTATTTTAACTTATTTTCGCTGTTTTGCAAAACTTGCTTCGCATTTTTTTTCTTTTTTTTATGGTTTTTTCGTTAAAAACTTTCTTCTGCCTAAATTATTTCGGCCTATATTTCATCAGCTTAGTGATCTTATATAGCGTCGTTTGATGGTCAAATAAGTGGTTCGCGTGCGTGTGTGAATGTTTTGAGATGGAGAGGGACTTGAACTTTTTTTGTTAGTTTTTATGTTTTTTTTCCACTGAAACTTGGTATTTGAAGCTTGGTTCTTCCCATAATTGTTTCACAATTTTTGTCTTGGCATGTTTTTTTCCAATGCTAGTTTCACATTTCCTGTCTTGGAATGTTTTTTTTTTTCAAAACTAGCTTTATTTATTTTGATAAATCTAGTTTTTCTGGCAGCTCCGTTTTTTTATATTAAAAATGTTACCGATTGTATTTCAAGTGGTGCGAAGCTCCGCTTCGCCTCTGTGTTTACATTATTCGAAGAAACTAAGTAAAGTTGAAATTTGAAAGGCTTATTATAGATATTTGTGTATTGTATTGTCGGACAGCCTAAATAAAACGGTTTTACCTTATAAAAAGCAACTTTGTGGTTTAAGGTAATATCCGGATTAAGGTAAGTCCATGTTAAAACTTTCATCAGTCGGAAACATCAAAACGATGCTTTGATACAAGTGGTCATATTGTATTGCTGAATTTTTCGATAATTTTGATACGGCGCGCTTGGTTGTTGGTACTTATATGCTTGCGATTAGCGAGTTCAATCAAATTGGAATTTTTTCGGGTTAACAACCAGTTAAACAACATCACTGATTAATTTCACCAACAGGCATATCTGGTCAACAGATACATTTTAAGTATATAAGGACTTCAAATTCCTGTTTTAACCGAAATTAATGTTAAATTTAGTCGTAAACCAACCTTGTTTTTTTTTTGTTTCACCATAATGTTTCACAAAATATTTTTTATATTATTGACGTGGTTAGTAATGACGGATTTGATCGAGTTTTCTTATTTTTCAAGTTATAAGACTTCAAATTGCTTTTCTCAACACTGGTAAAAAACCTAAACTTTCATTGAACGAAGTGAAAACACTTATTTTGGTCGTTTGGTTTGTTTTTTTTTTGTCAGAAATTTAATTTCGCAATTTAATCACTCTGAAATTTGATTTTTTCGCAGTTTGACTTTTCGTAGTTTGACAAATTGTTTTCTCCAATTACGAAAGTGCGAATGACGAAAATAAAAATGAATGAATTTAAGTTTCGTAATGTTTTTTCAAATTTAAGATTTTCCAGCGGAGTTTTATGAAAAAAGTTAGTCAATTGTTGAAATTCAAATAGTTTTCTTAGAAATCGTTTTTTTTTCGGCGTCCTTTAGTTCATCGACACTTCTCATTTGGTTATGTTTCAAAATAATATAATCTCTTAATGGCTTCAAGGTTTTGGTTTGTGATACTTGAATTTCTGCCAAAAAACACGCCTTTGGGGTCGAAAATAAAATGCGGAAAAATTTTTAAGCTCCTAACAAAAAATGAAGTGATTTCTACACAAGCCCAAATTTCTACTGTTATTTTCTAATCCATTTTTTAATCGTAGTTCTTTTTTTATTCTCGACGTTTTTTAATTTGAGTTTGGATTTTGCTCTCCTTTTTCTTTTTTTTTGCTCTGGTTGACGAAGTGCAGCATTGCCTTGGTGGAGGAAATGTTGCAGCACCTCTAACTCTGACCAACTATCTCACTTGAAAACCAGTGACTCAAAATGGTTCTAAGAAAAATAAAATTCAACGTTTCAGCACATAATTAGACCGTGAAAATTATTTAAAAACTACCAATGCAACAAAAACAGTCTGAAATCAGTGTGCAATAAGTCCTTAAAAATCCCGAAAACTTTTTGTCAGAGAATCAATTTACCAGTAAACCGAAAACTGGTGGTCTTTTTCAGAAAAGAGAGATTGGATTTTTCTTGCATCATTGAATTGCATAATTGCAGGAAATGAACATTCAGATTAGTACAATACAAATTGAAGTAAAATCGGTTTTTTCATTAACTTAAGAATTCCAATTTGTATAGTATTAACTCAAAAACATTCACCTTTGTGAATCTTTGAAAAGTCTTTTTTGTTCAAAGATTTTTTCTGAAATTGGTGTAGCTAAAAACTGATCACAAGCTTAATGTAATGAAAAATGCGCCACCTGAATAGCTGCGAACGTTCGTTATCAAATTAAGCTCAAATCTGAAATGTCTTTGTCAAAAATCGCCCTTGAAAAAACCTCTCTCTTTTCATCTTTTGGTAGTCGACGGTGAATTGTTTGTCCAGTTTTGCCTCTGGTCCATTAATATATTTCCAGTTTTTCTCCATCCAGTCAATGAGGGTTTGGCCAAGTAATAAGTTCAATCAAGCAGACAGCCTGCAGCTACCATTGTTGCACAGCTGGCTTAATATGCGATATTAATTCAACCAAATAATAATGTGTATGTGAACGTTCAGGCTTAAGCTATTTAAGATTAACGTGAACCGTGTTTACTAGATAAAGTTAGTTTATTTAAAGTTTTTTAAGCGCCAATTCGGTAATCAAAAACTTCCAAATGCAAAAATTTTCTGGAAAGAAAATTGAAAACTTTTTGAAATTTTTTTTTCGAATTTTTTTTTAAAGATTTTTTTCGTTTTTCTATTCATTTTTCTTGAAAAACTGTTTTCCAATTGGTCTATCTTACTATGACTGCCGGTTCTATGCCCAAGTTCTATTTTTTTGCTTAGATCTTTTTATCACACCACGCAGAAAAACGACACTAATTTAAAAAAAAATTGTGTTTTTTTTCATACTATGGTCGGAATATTCTGTGCTACTTGCACATTCACCGGCTATCTTTGTTATTTTTTGAAAATTAGAGCTTATTGTGGCTACTCAACATAACATGCAAATATACCTCTGAGCCTCAAAGTGACTATTTTCCTTGCCCATTTCGTCCATGCCAATTTCAAGAATAACGATTTACCATTTAAAGCCAGGTTAAATTTTGATGTAGTCAACCAATGGTAGTTGTTGCATGCAACAGGGTCTGCACAATCTGAGTGGGTGTAGTCACCGACTGTCGCAGTTGGTGCTGGTGGCCAACACTCAATTGAGTGACCTTGGGGTGCAGAAGCTGGTGAGCAGTGTGCCCAACATAGAGAGCATCAACCTCTCCTTCTGCGTGTCACTCTCAGACGGCGCCTTCAAGAACATCGCCTACTCTTGCAGGCGCCTCACTGTACTCGGGCTAGCCGGATGCACGCTCGTAAGTCGCACTACACCATCATTGCTTCCAAATCCCCTCATCCTATGACATTCACTGCAGTTCCACTGACCGAGATTCTGAGATATCGAATAGATGTAGACATTTTTTAAAATCACCTAAATCTTGGCAAAAAAGTACTGTTTTTTCACTTGTTCGCTTGTTTACAGAAAAATGCCATTAATGATTATTTGATTTTCAGATATTTATAGTTGTGGCTTTCGAAAAGCTTGTGCCATGCTTACTGTTTCAAAACTCAAGATGTTTTTTGCATAGTATGTTTGCAGGTGGGAGACATGACTCTGCAGTACATCAGTGGGGCTTGTCCCTTCCTCACTCAGCTGGATGTGTCTGGCATCGTGGACCTCACAGACAAGTCCCTCAAATTCATCCGCAAGGGGTGCAAGAGACTCAGAGTCCTCATCATGCTCTACTGCCGCAACATGACCAAGTGAGCACACATGTTCAAGTCTGGTAGCTATTACAGAACAAACCAATCTCGAGTTCTCAATTTCTTACTAAATAGAGAATTTTTTGCGACTCTTTATCATATATGATATTTTTTGACATTACGCCCTCATGTTAGAAGCAGATAAGCTGTTTTTTCGATTTTTGAATTTTTTGTTTATCTCAAAGTTTTTTCTTATTTTTATAATAATAATAAATTGTTTCCAATATAGGTTCATATTGATCAATATAAATTATATAAATTACCACTTGAAAGAACCCAATCTAGAAGATCGTCATTAGGCAAATTCTGCCTGTTTTCAGACGTTTCTGAGCGCAAAAAAAGAACAGGTTTTAATTGGGATGGTGGTGTAATATCACCGTTTTTTTGTTACAATAGTATAGAATGAATGTTTTTAAGACTATAGAAATAAAAAATTATTCAGTTAGAAATTAAAAATAAAGTTAATGTGACAATTTTGGTGAAATTTAAACATTGGACATAACCGATACAATGAGAAAAATTGTAAGTTTATTAACTCTTTATTTCCTATTATTGTGGTCTCTATAAACTTATGGAGAAAGTTGTTAATTTCATTCCGTGTCATTTTGCTAATTTTTTCAAAAAAGTCGGAAAACGCTTTTTGAGACAGTTGTAGAGTTTTCGTGTTCTAATAACAATTGAAAATGTATGGTGTTTTTTAGAGTTGATCACTAATTTATTTATTCGTTTATGATTATGATGTAATTTTAATAGTTCGTCAGATGCGATTGATTTGTTGAGAGTCACATATTCACTTTCACTGCGAATAATTTTACAGAAGTTTTAAGAGTTTGTATAAATGAAGGTCTTTTACATTATATATTTACATTTTTTCCTGCAAAACTCTAGTTAATCTGTTGATGTTGAGATCAATCTTGTCAAAGTTTGATTTGGAAGTCGAACCTTATATTAGCACGCCATATTGAACAACAGGTTCAACGTAAGTTTGGGAAAACTGGTTGAGTTGCTGTTCATTTAAAATCTTTAGCAATTGATAAATCATTACAGAATGTAGTTAGCTTAGTATTAACAATATCAATGTGATCAATGAATTCCAGTTTTTTATCGAGATACGAACCCAGATATTTGAAAACGGATTTTTGTTCTATGTTTTCGTTGTTCATTTTAATTGAAGCGTTGTTTTTTTTTTTCATTCCAATTTGTGAACCTAACTCTTTTAGTTTTATCTAAGTTCAAAGTCAGTTCGCTTTCCTCCAACCATTACTTTCGTTTTGTCAATGCTTTTTCATGGTTTTCAATCAGTATTGATTTTGTAGTCTGAGTTTGAATAGCTGTATCATCGGCATAGAGATAGACATTGAGTTTTGGTATATCATTAATAAACAGATTGAAAAGTAGAGGTCCTATGATTGAGCCTTGCTGGACTCCGTATTTTATTTTTTGAATTTGCAATTTGATTCTGTTGATGCCTACAAACTGTTTCAATAGTTTGGTTGATCCAATCTAATCGAACTTTTTCTGCTAGAGAAGCAAAAGCGTCAACAGTACTTCTTCTTTGTCTAAATCCAAACTGAGTATGGTGTAATAGATTTTGTTGATTAACAAAATCTAAAATTCGGTTGTATATTAATCGTTCTAGTGTTTTTCAAAAGACAAGATTGATATTGGTCTAAGTTAGAAATTTCGTGTTCATTTCCTTCTTTATTTATAGGTATCTATTTGGCTATTTTTAATGAGCTCGGAAAAATGTTGTTGTCAGAACTTTTTTAAAATAAATGAGTTAGGACAGGCTCCAGTAGTTCCCTTATTGATAGAATGTAAACATGATTGATGTTACGGCAATCCAGGCTAATTTTCTTCAAAATTTTCAAGATTTGTTTAATTTCATATCTTGTCACTGGTCTCAAAAACATTGACTTTTTGACATTTTCTTCTACTTGTCTGTTGTGTGGTTTATGGAAAGCGTTTGGTAATTTTTTTGCCTAAATTCGCCAAAAAAATTGCTGTATAAATATTTATCTGAGATAATATTCTCTGTGCTGAAACACTTATTTTTAGCACTCCCAGTAGGATTGTTAATCAATTGAAAAAAAATCCTGTTTGTTTTTTGCGGCCTGCGTCTGCAGTTTGTTCTGATAAAAATCTTTTTTCTTTTTTCCATCAATTTTTTGTAAAAAAAAACTTATAAGCCTATTTTTGTTTCGTGCTTTTTTAACTTGGTTATCAATCCAAAACGTTTTGTCTTCATTTACCTTTTTTTGGTTTCTCAGGGATAAATTTATTCAAGTTGTCAATAAACATTGCGTGAATTTGAGTAAAGCCCTCCTCGCAGCTTGAATTATTCGCATTTTTTTCTAAGATTTTGAAGTCATTTTTCAAGCTGGTTTTCTATTTGTTCTACTATATCTTTTCTGTTGAGTAGGTGCCACTTTCTAAAGAGATAAGTTTTTTTCAGTTTGATCATTTTCACCTGCCACGTTTAAACGATAAATAATCGAAAAATGATGTGAGATCACTGTTTTTCATACCGCACTGCTGCCTTTACGACTTGAAAAGATAAATCTATGCATGTTTTTGACTTTGTTGTTACCCTTGTAGGTTATCAATCCTTGGTATTCACGCAGAATAGTTCATTCCCCATCATTAAGCTTCTAAATTAATTTCGCTTTTTTGAGCATCTCATACTGTTCGTTTCTCCGCATAATATTTGATATGATCCTGGATCAACCACAAAATATCAAGGAATTCTTGTAATTTGGTAAGGTTCTGGTTGTTGGCCGCTTTCGCAGGAATGTACACGCAGGTTAAACTTATTTCAATTTTACTGTTCAATTCCAAAGTTATCATTTGAACATTTTTTTCCTTAAATTTTTGCTTTATCTGATATCGAGTATCCTCAGGCACAAAGATACCTACTTCTCCACCCTGTTCTTCTCATCATTAGTCTCGATATTTTTGTAACCTTTTAATTAGAACATTAATTTTTGATCCTCCGGTTTCAATCATGTTTCCGTTACACATATAGCTAAACTTAATTCATGCATTAGTTCAGTTTGAACCTGCAGCTCATCGATGTTTTTTCTAATTGTACGATTATTTTGAAGTAAAATTGTTTTTTTTTGGTATTTTTTGTTGCTCCTCGTTTTACAACCTCGTTTAAAATATCTTTTTTTAACCCAATCAATTCCATTTGTAATCACGGATACCCTCCTTGCTGGTCACTAACAACGGCATCCAGGGTCTCATCCACAATTGGCTCTATAGCTTCTTGAATAATCACTTTCGAAAGAATATAATCAAAGCTTTAAAATAAACTTAACTTTTTAATATTCAAAGGTCTTCAGAAGAAATTTAAATTTCAGTTCAAATTCATGTTTTTTAGTTAATGGCCCTCATTAAAAATGTGATGGCCTAATAAAAAATGGCACAATTGGACAGAACCTGAACCAACAATTAATTAAAATCTAACTTCTGAGAAAACGAAAATTTGGTGCCGTTATGTTTATGAAGGCTTATGAAGATCTCGAAGACTTATGGCTTGGTTTCGGAAATGAATTTGAAAGAAAGCCTCTAACCACCAAATTTGAAAAATATATATGGAGAAATCCAATAATTCTGAAAAAAAACTCCTAATAGATGAAAATTAACTTCAATGAAATTAAACTTTTATAATTTTAGAGGGACGGTGAGCAAACTGAAACAATGGATCGAAGTGGTTGAATGGAGTAGCAACATCCCCCCACCCTCATTCAAGCTGCACCTGAACTCAGTGGCCAATTTGGTGCCCATTCCACAGTTACCCTCCCAGCCCCACCCACACCCCAACAATACCAGCCATAATAACCCACCTCAGCTCACGATGACTAAACCAGTCAAGTGATTACTAGTAGTCATGCCTCAAACTACCAAGAATATCGGAACAAACTTCAATCACTGATCTAAAGTTTTCTATTACCTTCAATTTAGTAATTAAACAAATGAAGACATTCAGTTTTATGACGATGTTACCCGAAGGTGGTATAAATAACCGGATATTGAGTTTAAAAATTCGGACCCAATATTGGCCCAAATAAGACTTACTTCTTTAGTTGAACTCGAGGAAATATGGATTTGAATATAAACGAAGAAATGAAACGCAGGTTTGCATTCCTCGCGATATAAAACCATAAGTCAGTATTCAGGCGTAAAATTTTGGATGTAAAGAAAGTCCGACATAGTACTTAATATATTTTTTAGTTCAAAACATTTCTTGAAACTCAATTATTTGCACCATTACAGGAACGCATAGGAAGGATTTTCGACTAGATCCTAATTTCTGGGTCAAAGTTCCATTTTTCCTGATTTTTACCCCTTTTTTCCCTATATCACTTAATTTTTTATGCTGTTTGTCGCTTGTTTACACATGCACAGCTAGGTGTGATACTACAAGGCTAATATGTTTTCCGGCCTAAGTCGCAAATATCGGGAAAGCTAATTGTTTCATACAACAGTACAATAAAAAACTTATTTTCAGAAACTTTTTTGCGAACATTTTGAGGTGATTATTTACACACAATTTGGCTTAACACTTGGCAGTTTACCTATTCCGGTTATTCTGGTTGCTTTTTGTTCCGACTTTTGTAACGAAAGTAACGGAATATTTGTGCTCGTGGTGGGTTTTTTTCTTCAGACAAATTTCGACCTTTTAACTAGCAATTTTTGACGGAACTTTTTTACATCATTCAAAAACCGTTGTTGCCCTAAGCTTAAATTTTAAAAGATTTTTCTCCTGTGATCATTTTTCGTAAAGTAATGGGGGCTTCAACATTGCCATTTCGGCCAATTTGTGACAACTAACGCGCGATATGTTACGCGCTATTAACGTGTAATCGGAGATTTAATCTGTCTTTTAAATCGTTCAAAATTGGTTCAAGGAAGATAATATGCCATAAATGATTTGTTAATAAAGCAAAATTTTTCACTTTGCACGTAAAATGGCGTGTGGGAGGATGTTTTCATTAAAAAAAATCTCAAATTGTTTAGAAAAAAAAATTTAATTTTTTTTTTTTTTTACATTAAAAGTTTCCATGTTATTACTGCTCCATAGACCTTAAAAAGGCAGTCGGAACAATTAGGGTTTTGCCCTGATAGGAGCAGACTTGTATTATTGTTCCGACTTTCGATACGAAAGTAACGGAATATTTGTGCTCGGGATCGGTTTTTTTCTTCAGACAAATTTCGACCTTTTAACTAGCAATTTTTGACGGAGCTTTTTTTTACATCTTTCATAAACTGTTGTTGTCCTAAGCTTAAATTTGAAAAATATTTCTCCTGTTATCATTTTTTGTAATGTTATAGGGTCTTAAACATTGCCATTTTGGCCAATTTGGGACAACTAACGCGCGATATGTTACGCGCTATTGACGTGTAAGCGGAGATTTAATCCGTCTTAAAAATTGTTCCAAATTGATTGAAAGAAGCTTATTTGCCATAACTGATGTGTTACAAGGAGCAAAATCGATCCTTTTATACTTTATATGGCGTGTGGGCGATGATTTTCATTAAAAAATTCAAGCTTTAGAAAAAAAATTTAATTTCATTTTAGTACGTTTAATTTTTTTAAGGTTTTTACTGCTCCATAAACCTTAAAAGACAGTTGTAACATTCAAGTTTTTGCCTTGATGCGAGCATTCTTTTTTTTACATTCCAAATTATTGCATCCAAAATGTGTGTTTTTTGTCTTCTTGGCAGCTCCTTTTAGCCGGTTTCTGAATGCGTCAGTGATACCATTGCTTAGAGCAGTCAAATTGAAAATTTAAATTTCCGAGGACTGTGGTTTACTTCCTGCAGAGAGTATTAACATTTCAAAATTCACAAGATTTTGCATATATTTTTGTTTTCTATTTTAAAACTTTTCAAACGCTAATTCTGTTTTTTTCCTTTTCTGCTTACGACGTGCAGCTACGCATCTTTGTTGCAATTTGTAGCCTCGCTTCGGAGTCAAAAATTAATTTACTGTTTTATTTTTTGTCGTATGATTTGCTACAATTTGTTCAGAATGCTCTACAGATCTTTGACATCTAAACAGAAAACAAGAATGCACGTATCAGTGCAGATCCCTGAATGTTCTGACTGCCTTTTAAAGTTAATGCATTAGTGTTTGCTTTAAAAATGATAGTGATTGTAACATTAAAATTCAAAACAGACTAATTGTATCAAGGCAAAGCCCTGAATGTTCCGACTGTCTTTTAAGGTTTATGGAGCAGTAATAACCTTTAAAAAAAATTAAATGTAATAAAATAAAATTATTTTTTTTTTCAAATTTGAAAAATTTTAAATAAAAATCATCCCCCCACCTGTCATATAAAGTACAAAAGGACAGATTTCACTCCCTGTAACAAATCCATTAAGGCAAATATGCTTCTTTCAACCAACTTGGAACAATTTTTCAGACAGATTTACTCTCCGCTTACGCGTTAATAGCGCGAAATGTATCGCGCATTAATTATCCCAAATTGGTCAAAATGGCAATCTTTAACCGTCATAACTTTACAAAAAATGATCACAAGTGAAATATCTTTTCAAATTTGAGCTCAAAACAACAATACTTTTTGAATGATATAAAAAAGATTCCGTCAAAAATGGCTAGTTAAAAAGTCGAAATTTGTCTGAAGAAAAAAAACCCACCCCGAGCATAAATATTCGGTTACTTTCGTACCAAAAGTCGGAACAAAAAAATCTAAATATTAAAAATTATCCCCACACAAACTAGTAAGGAACAAAATGGTATTTATGCCTGTAGCAAATAATTAAGAAGACCAAATCGCATGCCTGAGAACAATTAGCGGGGATTAAATTTCCGCTTACGCGTTAATAGCACGAAACTTTTTGCTTGTCATTTGTCACAAATTCCCCTTGCGTGTAAATCTATCTTGGAAAATCCGGACTGTAATTAACAACTCCGCCTTATGCAACACCGTACAATTAAAATAGGCTAAAGCGATAAGAAAAATTAAATTCTTTTCGCGGGAATTTAACTGATTCGCTGCCCGGAAATTAACCTTAAAAAAAGAACTAGGTAGGCATATATTTTCAACCAACTGAACTTTCTGTTCGTGATGTTTTCACAATTCTTTATTTTCACGTGGAGCGTAATTTGGGAAGAGGGAATCAATTTACTTGACATTGAATTCAGATCAAGCTCTGTAAGAGAGTTGTTGATATATTAGAACTGCTATGCGACGTTTCGTGAGCCAAAGCACTTTTAGTTCATTATTTGCCGTTGGCTTACTGCCATGAAGACAAATTGGTGCTCGACCTAGCTTAAAGCAAAATTGACGTAAGAATAAAAATAAACCTTGTCAACGCAGTTTTGCTCCTGGTATACAGAACATGATATTTTAAGCAAACTATTTCAACTCCCGTCAAATGTCTGTGATAGCTGATCTAATCCTTCAAAAATAATAATTGGGTGCCTGCAAAAACAAGGTTGAAAAATGGTTTATAGCAATATCTCGACAAAAAGCGAGTAAAGCGACCAACGAAGTGCTAATGAAGTTGAAGAACATTAGAACATTCTTCGGCTTTACTTTTGGCACCAACTATCATCCTTGTACCGATCTATTATCATTAGTCACCTTATTCGTCACCTATTTTCTTGCAGCGGGATCTTCTTTGTTTAATTTTTTCAGGTTTATTTGACAATCTCAACCACAGTTTCAAAAAGGGTGAATATTGTCTAGCATGTCGTCTAAGTGACCACAAGGCAGAATATTAAAAAGCAACAAATTGCACGCACAGTGTTGCATTTAGTAAGAGGAAAATGATTTTCTGCATATAATGATATTTAGGGGCTGAGAATGAACAGAATAGGGGGTGGAGTATTGATTGAGGAACAATGACTTGTTCAGATAGTTTTTTTTAACAAAAACCTTACGAGGCCAAACTATGCACTCGATAGGCGCACAATTTTGTGTCTGTATTTGCCTGGATTCCAGTGACAAATCTTTAAGAATTTTTCAAAAGGTAAGAGGATTCCACTTACAAAATTTACGTGGATTCTGCGTACAAATAGCTTTAACGTAAGTTTTGTCACACATTAGTTTTGTTGCGGATTCCGCAACAAACAAATAAAGGTAGTAGTTCTGGATTCCGCAAATCAAGCGGAATCCGCAAAAGTAATTGGATTTCGCAAATTTATGCGGACTCCGCTAACAATTTGCGGATTTCGCAAATATTTTGCGGATTCCACTTACAGCCGCGGGTTCCATGACAGCTTAAATTTACTAAACACATATTTTATAATAGTTTATGGATTCCACAATCTGTTCCGGACTCCGCAAGTTTTCATGATGATTCCACAAAATTTGTAGCGAATTCCGCAAAGTTGCAGTTTTTGGACGTCAATATATACTAATTTTTTGAAGGGGGAGCGCGCCTAACGTGCCTCAAAAGGCACGTTTTGGCCTGATTTTTGAAAAATCTGCCGGCGGCACATAAATTGTGGTAAAAAAATGGCCTGTATAGTGGTTTGGTAGAGCTCTGGTATCTGGTAGAGCTTTGGTAATCCGCCCCCCCCTCGAGAAAAATCTGGATCCACCCCTGGCCCTGTCAGTTTTTGGTTTTGTCGAGAATAACTAATTTGAAAAACCTGCATGAATGGCTCAGCCCAAATTTTTTTACTCTTAAAAGTTTGCACTCGGAATAGTCAAATTTTTAATTTTTTGATAGTTTTTTTAACTTTTAAATGTTCTTGAAAACTATCCTGCCATACCTGAGATTTTGGGTTCAATTCTCAGAACGGGTTATGAGAAGCTCGTTAGTCGGAAAAGTAAGAAAAATTGTTGTTTTGCAAGTTTTTTAGAGTTTGTTTTTGTCTTTTCTCAAAAAATACCTCAAAAATCTGAAATTTTGGGTTCAATAAAAATTGCAGGTTCCGTGAATTCTTTCAAAAATCTGAAATTTTGGGTTCAATAAAAATTGCAGGTTCCGTGAGTTCATACAAAAAGTTAAGATTCTCGGAAATGTCAAATTTTAGTTTGCTGATTGCTTTGGACTTTTCTCGCTAAACATCCTCTCAATTCTGATCTCATGAATAAATTCAAATGCACAAGTTGTTGAAATTCCAACTTCATAATTGGCCATGCCAAGTTGATTTAAGAAAAAGTAATGGTTCAAATAAGTCGAAGTTTCGAAACTTTGACAGTACTTATTGCCTTAGGCGAAAACTCCTGGGCCAAGTCTCAGGTTCTGTTCAATCGCGAGAACTACAATTTTCGTCTGCTTATGTGCCCATAACCTGTCTTTTTCAGAAAAGCATTATAGACTTTTGCAACTGTTTTGACCATTTTCTAGAGTTTTTGGCCGTTTTTAGAAACTTTTTGAGTTCTCTTAAAATTTACACAATCAAATCTGAGACAGAAATTTCATTTGAACCGGTTGAGATAATTAATCTTGCAGAAGCGGCGTCTCCTCCTTAACTTTCCTATAAAAAATTATCTTTTCAGGAAAATTTATAATCTTTCAGTTTTTTAGAGAAACAAGTAAAGATTTGGTCAAAGTCCAATTTTTTTAATCACATTTTTCGTGCTGCAGCAGTATAAAAAATTCATTCAATATCAATTACGTACCTACATCAAAGTCCCTAGCTGTTTTTTTTATCGAAACGTCAGAAAATTTTGAATCACCTTGTTTTTTTTCAACATCTCAGTTTTTTTTCGACTGACTGTTTCTTAATGTTTGTGTTGTATCGCAAGTGGTGCGAAGCACCGCTTCGCCTCTGCGTCAAAATGTGCACTACACGTAGATTGAAGTTTGAAGATACCTGCGGGTTTTGCTTACATAAACCAGTTTCTAATAAATTGTCCCTCATTAATCGGTAAAATCTAACTTTTAATGACAATATGACAAGTCAAGTCACCATTAGAGGTAAAGAAAAATTAAACAATGGCTGTCGACAAACTCGTAAATCTTTCAAATTTTGCTTTGGCAGCTTATATTTTATGCTGCTTATCTGTACTTCACTTCTCTAACGTTGTTCTAAAACATGTGAACTTTAGTGACATGTGACTATTTTTTCTTTACCTAAGTCGCAAAAAATGCTGCCACTCTTGGTGGCACTTTACGGATTTTTGATAGAATGTGGTTTGAAATTCGAATAGTAATAATTTAACTCAGTTGATGCATTTTTAAATAATTGAATGAGCCGAAAAAAGCTATTTGTTTTCAAACAAAATAACGAACATGAAAACTTGATTTCAGAAAAATTATTAATCAATACATCTCGCAGTTTTTCGAAATGCGTAATTATACATAATGTGTTTTAATGTTCTTAAATTTATTACTTGCAAAGTTAGTGTGGATGCCTTCAGTTTTTTATAATCCCAATTGCTACTTGCAAAGTTGTGCCTATTTTTATTTCGTACCTTTTTCGCTGCATCGAATTGGCAATCTATTAGCATATGTAACTGCTTTTTTGTGACTAGCGTTTGTCGATTCTGTAGCGTTCGTGGATGACAGGTAACGGCGTGAGACTCTAAATCTCGAGAATGCAGGTTTGAAGCCAATACTTAGAAAATCTTTACTAGTTCGAGGCTAATTTCTATTTTTTTCTTATTTTGTCTTCGCTTCTGTTTTTCAAATTGTAGTTGACAAAATACGTTTTCAATCGTCCAGGCAGTCTTTTTCATTCGTAAAAAAGTTGCAATAAACCCGACTGTTAAAAACGGGGAAGAATTTTGTATTCGAGTGTGTTTTAGTTTTCTTTTGTACGCCACGCAAGATCACGTACAACAAATAAATAGTCAAGTAATGTAATTTTAATGCAATTTCAATTGTTTACTTTTTCGAAAATGAGTCTTATTATTGAGAAAAATGCTTTCAAATTTTTGAGTTTTAGTGGAAGTTCTGTCATTAAAAAAAAACTTTCTTGCTCGAAATTAGACTGAAGTTTTTATTTTGGTGGTGAAAATCTGGTAGCGCAGTTTTTACTACGGCAAAAGTAGTTTTGGAGACTGCATTGAGCGCCCTCCTGGCGGAAAAAAATTGAACATAAAAAATATGTTAAATTTGTTCTGCAAATATCTTTTTTAAAAATGTAGAACATTTTCTCCGAGAGTTCTGAAACAAAAAGTGTACATATTTAAATCTTCGAATAACACCATTGTCGCTTATGTCTAATTGGTTAACGTTTTACGTGTTCGTATAGGTTTCTCATCGCACTATGCGCAAAACACGACACCAATTTCAAGAATTTTTTTGTTTTTATAAATCTTGTCATAGCCTTCTGTGCTAAGGGGACAACAATCAACTATCCTTGTTGATAGATCTGAATGGACGTTGTTTTTTGATTTAACGGAAGAAAAAAATTGTGAGTGATTTTTAGTTCCCAAAGTGAATTCTAATTTGTAGTTTGCCTGCGGATTTTTTAAACCTTGATTCGAATTTCTCAATTGGGGTTGGATATTTTTTCGATTTATTGAAATGGTTCAATTTTTAATTTTTCTTGCGTTCGCTTATACTTTTCCAATAAGTTTTCAAGAAGGGTTTAAAAAATTCCTAGCCTAATAAAAAATTACGTATGATTTGATGTCAAACGTTTTGGTTTGTTACAAACAAAAAAGTGGCAATCCATGTTTTTTCCACACATTATGCGATATTCAAAGGAAAACTCATTTGAGATATAAAATAGTGCAAAAAATGGAAATTTATTCAGTAAACGTTGATATGCAGATGCAAGCAACTTAACTTTCAAGATCTTCACGCTGATGTTATTTGACTCAAAATTTATCGTGAAGGTCTCTCCAGTGTAGAAAAAGCTACTTATATTTCAAAACTAGTTGTTTTCTGATGATTTCATCGGAAAGTCGGGAAGATGTAATTGTACGTTTTGGCCAGAAGTTTTTTTGCCAAATATTTTCAATGATATCAGCATGTTGGAATTGAAAAAATTCTAAATGGATTTTACTTTACAAGGAAAATATCAGGAAACTGGAAAACAGTAAGATTGATTCAGACGTTTTGAATTAACTCAAAAATTTGAAAGTTGATTCAAACCATCGAGTGATCAATTACGCTGAAGCACTTTTAGTCGTGAATTCGGCTTAAACATTTTCCAAAAAAAATCCGAGGGTCGACAAAAAGAAACGTTTTCATTTTTTTTTCAGTCTAATTTTGAGCAAATTAAGTATGCGAGAAGATCTTCTTTGAAAGAAAAATTTTCTTCAACATATCAAATAAACTAGTGTTTTCAACAGAAATAAAAAAAGAGGCTTAATATAATTTGTGTTTTTTTTCTCAATGTTCGGAGACAAGTAATCTGATCTGGACTTTGCTTAATTCACTAACGCTCTTTTGAAAGTTTTCATAATTTAAGTCAGACGATTTTGTGCTAATTGCAAAGTAACTGGCTATTTGGCTACCGTTGATAATGTCGTGGGATACTTATACGAACAAGCTTGCAAGCATTGTGTTATGTTACTAGTGTTTTTTCTTTCGATCCAACTTGCATATAATCGTTTTCATTTCAGAAAACTTACTGCTGCATAAAAAAATAAGTTTAATGTAACTTGTCTTTTTTGTACTTGTTAAAATGTTCCTTTGTTACAACTAATTCTACTTAATGTACAGATAAAATGTTGGTTGAAAGTGAATTAACCTCAAAGTTAAAACACTAAAAAAGGAGAGAGCATTCTCTCCGACGGAGAGAATGAATGTACCAAGGTCATAAAATAAGTACCAGTTATAATAAATAGCAGTTAATTATAAAGATATGATTAAAATACTGCAATTCACAACATTCCCTTTATTAGAAAAAAAATTTAACTAAAGGAAAGGTAACTGGCCCTTTTCTCTCACTGAAAGAAGCTGAAGAGAACTTTAATACTAAGTAACAAGATACTCCAGTACGTTTTTCTTACACGCAAGATTAATGTTCAGTAAAAGTAAGCAGTAAAACTAGTTTCAAACCGTTTAAATTTGACGAAATATACCATCAAAAACATAATTTAATAGCAAATGAGTGATGAAATTAATTAACACTGAATATGCACTAGAATTTTTTATACAACGTGGGAAAATGACAAGTACTATGAAAATAATGAAGTTTTAGGAAAGTTATTCATGTTAGTTTTTTTTATCTTCGAGACAAACTTTTCTAGTTCGGCGTTGAAAAGTTCGCTGTCCAAGTCCTTTAATTCATTAAAGCTGTTCAGGGCCTCCCTTAGTGACTAATCCGTTGAGGAAAGAGTAATTGTGTTCGTTGATGAGGAGTCTGAGGCATTAGTTGAGTTTTCCGGAGATTCAATTGTGAAAATGGTGGTTTTGTTATCCAAAGGAAGTGGAGTGGGGATTGTTTTTTCAGAACCTGTTTGTTCGTTACTATCAAGCGGAATTGGGTTTAACGCTGATCCAGTTTTGTCGTCTTTGCTATCTATAATATCTATTTACACCCTTTTACCATAAAATTGGGGAGGTCTTACATTTCGGCTCGAGCGTCGGAGTACAAAATCATTACCTTTATTAGTGTTTTTTTCCAAACAAGGTTCTTGAGCAGCTGCTTTATCATCCGAGGAACCAACAATCTCGTAGATGGGGAAGTCGATCGATGTGTCCCTCTCTGTTTTCTCCCGTAAATCCGAAGGATGTTCCGGATGTTTGGTTTTCGAGTCTGGTGGGAGTTGTGTGGTTGTGTGGGGTTGGTTCGGACTCCGTCCTCCGGAAATACTGATCGAACAATCCAGTGGATCAGAAGACGAATCTTGGCCCCTTAAAAAGCTCGTTTTTTATGTTGCTCTGAGTTATTTGAGAGACAAGAGAAGGGATAGAGGTTGTCTCATATTGTTGTCTCATATTATCCGAAATAATATGCTCTCTAATCACATCTCTGCAAAGGAAACCTCCCGCGATCCACTCCCAATCGCTAACATCTGATGTGTCCGATGGATTAATCATTGATTCATCACAGTCTAAGTAACCTGCGTTTGATCTTTATACTTTGTTGCGTGTTGGTCTGCTTTTGGCTGGCTTGGTTGAGGGGTTAGACACTCTCGTCCTTGTGTTGTTGTCTGATGTAGCTAGCTCCGTCTATAATCTAGTCTTCGGACCGGTTTTCCTCGTAGGTTGGAGTTTCGCTTTGGTAGTCTGCTTTGAACCTGCTTCAAAGTCAGGGTTACGAAGTAATGAGAAAAAGATAATTCCTCTAAAAGACGGTTTTTGTGGATAATATTGATTTCGGAAGTGTGATGCCAGATTTTCTGATGATTTTTACGTCGGAAAGTTCTGCCGTGGTTTTTGATGCGTTTATAATTTTATGGTTGAGTTCTTTGTAGAAAGGGTTTCCATTTATGCTTCCCTTAGTTTTCCGAAGTTTTTTTTGAAAGGATTTTGCAGGGGCAACAGGAAGGAAGACGGCTTTGAGGGATAGTCCGACTCGTACACTTTCTCCAATAGAGACTGTTTTTTTTGGATCATGGTGTCCATAAATCCTTCCTCGACCTGGTCGTCTGATTCCCATTCCAGTGCCCGTCCTTTGCTTAAGATGGATTTCCTTTTGTCTAAAATTCCATCCGATAAACTATTAGAAGCTAGTTGGTTCCAGATCGTATTAGGTTTTCTACTGAAGCGTATTTCGAAGGGTGAGCATTTGAATTTTGATTGAAAGGAAGAGCGAAGATTCCATATAAGTTTTGAGACATTTTGTATTAAAGTAGGTCTTAAGTGTTCGAGGGCCATTGCTAATAACTTAAATTTTACAGTATGTACAACTTTTTTTCTACCAGACCGTTAGAGCAATGGTCGCCAACTGTACAAAATATTAATCTAATATTATTGGAATCGCAAAATAATTTAAAATCCTGACTAGTAAAACAGCAATCATGATCATAGCGGATTGTAATTGGAATACCGTGAAGGTAAAAGTAATCCCGAAAAAAACTCAATTACTGTCTTTGAAGAGGTGGAGGAAGTTTTCTTAGCCGATGGAAATTTCGAGAATCTTACGATGCATAGTTAAAGGTATTTATTCTTTCCCAACTGAAATCCAATGGACCAGCAAAATCGAGATTTATTTCCTCATTAGATTCAAAAAATGGCTGTAATTTGCTGATTTAAGTACTAGGGGTAATGCTTTTTGTATTCTCACCAGTTTGTGTGCATTGGCAACAATTTATCCCGTGGATGTTAATCTGGCTATTTATGTGAGGCCACCATATATACTGTGCGAGATAACTCATGCCAAATTTTTCTGGATGAGCTTTATGTAAGGTCTTCATAACCGAGTTTCTTAAGGTAAAGGGAATTACGAATTTTCGATTCATGTATAATAATCCGACGGATTCATAAAGGTCTTTAATGAATTGGTTCCAGTAGTGGAAACTAGCATAAATCTTATCTACTTTGATTTAAAGCGTTTTAACGATGGAATTTAACCTTGGGCCTTCTTCTGTCAATAAGGCTACCAATTTAGCATTGAATAACGTGTTTAAGTCCATAGGGCGTTCCGGCGGCTTCAAATTTTCAAGATATTTAGTCACTAGTTTTTCGTGTTCAGATAAGATGGGAAATTCGACTGTGACTTGAATACGGGAAGTAGATGGATTAAATACAATTTGATCATTGGACATATTTACAATATTTACCACTGTAAGATGCTGTGGAATAAAAATTGAACTACGACTAACAATTAAAAAGTATAAAAATGCAGAAATTGATAAGAAATGTTCAAGAAATCCGAAGGAATACATCTAGAGTTACAAAGTTCAGTTCTCTAATACTTTAGATTGCATATTGAACGAGTTGATCTAATGAATTTAAGGACTGAAGTGATAACATGAATATGTAATCTTAGGTAATTGGTATTTTCCAAATTTGAACCAAAAGCGTTACATATCAAATTTCCGTTATCGGTTGAAAGTTTTGTTAGTTTTCTTGATTGCAGCAACTACAAACTCTTCGCGGTAAAGCGATAAGGAATTTGTTTTCTTGAGGGAGATCTTGAAACCAAGTCAGCAAGACCTATGTATTTCCCTGCTAAGTGTTTTTTTGTAAAGTTAAACAGTAAAAGACAATCAACCCATCTTGTTAGGCGACTATGATATGTTTTATTTCCATGATTAGATGAGAGTGCCGGAAAGAGGGCTTTAAGATCCGTAATAATTTAAAAATCCGAGCCGTAAAGGTAATTCTTATAGTGTTCGACAGCCCAGACGGCTCCCAAAAGTTCCAATTCATTTGTGGAATTTGGATTTGTGCTGGCTTAAAAATCTCGAAGCGAAAGAGACTGTTTTCCAGTTGTTCCCTTGGAGTTGTTCTAGGGAAGCATCAACTCCAATATGGGATGCATCTGTTTTTACTTTTGTATTTCGCTTAACAACGAAATGTGTGTTTTCAGTAAGATTTACTATTTCTCATTTTATCTTCTCGAAGGTCTTTGTACGTTCCTTGTTCCATAAGAAGGTTGATTTCTTGTTTATTAAAAGTCTTAAGGGACTTCCGAGGGATGCTAACTTTGGGACAAAATTAATATATTGGTTTGTTGAACCAAAGAATGAACATATTTCCTTTAAGTTTTTTGGAATTGAAATGTCTTTAAGGGCCTTGGTTTTGTCGATTAGAGGGGCGATTCCTGATTTAGATATATTAAATCCGAGACAGCCTATTTTTTCGGAAGAATTTACATTTTGATTATTTGACGGCAAAAATAAATTGTCTAAAATCGATAAAATTTTGTGAACGATATTTTTGTGTTTTGTAAAACCTCCTTTGGAAGCAACCAAAATGTCGCCCAGGTAACAATTTGTAAAAATAAGATTTCCGATTTTTGAGTCCATGACTATGAAAAATTCGTTTAGCATATCACCAAAATTGTAAAAGCCTGTTAAAAACTGATTTAAGCCGGTTATGTTTCCGCCTACCAAGCTAAAATTGCACTGACTACTGGTAAAATTATCTAAAGAAAGTTGACTATAGGCGTTCTCTAAGTCTAAATTGGTAAACAATACTTCTCCGGTGGAATCATTTGTGTATATTAGGCTTTGGTATTTGTTCTTGTAAATCTGTTTATTAATGAATTTCGAATCGACGGCTAGTTTGATCGATTTGCCCTTTTTGCAGGTGACAACGATTGGACTAATAAATCTATCCTTGTCGCAATTTTCTAGTTTTTTGATGTATCCTTCAGATTTGAGTCACTTTAGTTCTGTTTCTACAGTCTTGAGTAAATGCAGGGAAACACGTCTACCTCTTAGTTGTATTGGTTTTAGAGGTTCGTGGAAATGGGTGATTTTTGTCTGATTTTTAATTTTTCCAATCTGAAGGAATAATTGCTTAAAAGTCTTGGTTATAATAACTATTTCTTTTTCTTTGTCGGATGGAAAACTAGATTAACGGACTTAAAAGCTCTCTTTTTTATGTAGTGTGGGAAGTGCTTCTGAGATACTTCGATTCCCAGTTTTGGCAAATTATAGTTTCCAAGGATATTCCTCTCGTAGCCCTCTGTCAGAAAAAAAATGGCAGTCACTGTGAGACCATCCGTTCGAGAATATAGGTAGAATTAACTTTCCAGTGATGTTAATTGCGTTGTCGGAGAATCCACAGTAAAAATCTTTCGTCGATTGGTCCACCGGATAAATTTCCAAGTACGGGTTTTGCAATTTTATTTCCTGGAGGACATTTTGCTTGAGGAAATTCTCGGGACTGGCTGAGTCAACTTGAACCTTGACAATTACTTGGTTTTCGTTTCCTAGTCTGATGTTTAATAATTTCTCGATTTTTTTTCCTTGGTTGGTCTAAAAAACTGTCATATAGTAATCATCGTTGTCACTGTGTCCGGATTCTGACCATGCGTTGATTACTCTACAACGTTCTCTATTTGCACGGTCGCTATTTACATCCGGTTGTTCCGAAGGACAATTACAATCTGTATTATGTACACTTCGACTATCTACTGTGTTTACCTTTTTACGGCGGTGTTTACATAGTTTGGTGAAGTGTCCACAATTTTTACAAGATGTACAGGTTATGTCCTTCGCTGGGCACACCACTAGGCGTCCTTTTGAAAAAGTTCCACCGCATTTCATACAAGTGTTACTCCGTTCGCTGTTTAGAGTTGGTTCCCTTTATACATTAAAGTGATTAAAAGCTTTGTTTAAAGAAGATCCGTTGGATTCAACATTGTTCGTCATTTTCGTCAATTAAAGTTTCGTTAAGGTTCGTTAAAGGTTCGAAAATGTTCGTTATTCCTTTTTCGTTGATTAAAGCCATGTTTAGTGCTTCTAGAGGTGGAAGAGTTTCTGTAAGGAGCTTCCGTTGGATAAATGAGAGTTTCATATTGTTGATGAAAATATCTCGTATGCATTCGTCTTCTCCTGCGGATATGTCGAACTTCTTTGCCATTTCGGCGAAGGCTCCCCAGAATTGCTCTAACGATTCTCTATCTTTCTGTTTCCTGTTCAAGAGTTAATGTCTTGCGAACGTAACGTTTGTCTTCCTCACGAACAATTCCGGAAAATTTTCCCAGAATTGTTTGAAGGGAGCTTGGAGGATTTTTACTAGCGTGGATTTTTGGCAGAAAATCTATTATCCTTCGTTTCCGAGAGCTAAGTAAATGATTGATCGGAGTTTTTTGTCCGCTTCTTCGAATCTCATGCCGTTGAATCGTTTTAAATCCGTCTTTATCGAAGCTGTCTCTTCGTCGTCAAATCTCTTTTGTTCTCGGATGTTTCTGTCCAGACGAGACGTTTTTTGAGTTTCCGTTTCGCCGTCGGATGGATTTTCCAAAAGTGGAGGTTGTGGATGATATCTTTCTATCGGGTTCCAAAGGGAATCAATGTCAATTTTCTCCTTTGCAATTACTGCTAGTTGGAACATATCGCTCCACTCCTCCCAGGTAATTGGTGGGTCCACCGTATGATTTTGCCAAAATGAAGGTTTACCTCTCACGTTGGATTGGTTACCGTTTGACTGCTTCATGATAAAATTTTTCTCTCTTACAGCTAATTCTACTTAATGTACAGATGAAATCTTGGTCAAAAGTAGATAAATCTCAAAGTTAAAACATTAAAATTTAGAGGGCATTCTCTCCGACGGAGAGAATGAACGTATCAAGGTCATAAAATAAGTACCAGTTATACTGAATAGCAACTAATTATGAAGGTATGATTAAAATACTGAAGTTCACAACAGTACGACCGTGCCAAAAAAGCGTAGGGCAGTCCACTCGGATAATTAAAGCCTGGGTTTTGATTATCGTGGGGGTTAGTTATTTTTCACAATCTTTTTCTATAATTATTTTTACCTTTTTTTTTTAATTTTCGAAAGCTATTTCTTCAACTTTTATTGCTTGCATTTGCGAAGTGCTTCTTCGCTTGAATGTCAACAAAGGCAAAGATAGTATTTCTCAACCAAAAAAGGCAGAATTAAAGTTGATTTTGCTGGCAAATGATTCAGTGATTCTGACAGACAGGTTGTTAGCCTGCAAAAAGTATTCCGAATCGATAACGCTTGCTAATCGCAAGCTTGAACGTCAACAAAGGCAAAGATATTATTTCTCTACCAAAAAAGTCAGAATTAAAGTTGATTTTGCTGGCAAATGATTCAGTGATTCTGTTAGACAGGTTTTTAGCCTGCAAAAAAACGTATTCCGAATCGATAACGCTTGCTAGTCGTAAACTTGAAAATGTCTATTACAAAGCGCGCTGTACAAAAAATCTCAAAAATAAGTTATGATTGCTCATATCAGGGAAACGCTTCAATTTTTGCAAATGCATTTTGGTTTTTCGCAAGACTTTGATGAAAATACCGTTTAATTCAAAAAAATGAAAAAAAATTGTTATTGTTTCCCCGAAACCCATTTTATATTAAAATCTATAGCTTCCGAATCTAATTTTTCTATCAGACGCTTTACTGCCTTGATAGAAAATTTTAAATTGCAACCTGTCGTTGGAAAAGCCAGGTATATGCGTTGACAGAAGACTTGAAATTGCCACTGGCAATTTTCAAATCAAAATATTACATTTGAAACCTAATTTGATCTGAATGAAAAGTATCTCCAGCAAAATATTCTGTCATGCTAGGGAAATATAGATGAAGTACCACTAAAAAACTCATCAAATCAAAGCAAAGCAAAAATTCCAAACATTGCAGATCTTAAATAGAACCTTACAAAAAATTATCGTTTTTTTTGTCATGAAACTAACCGTTGTAAAAATAAATTATTATCAGATTTTTCTTAAGAACTGCAATGCATGGAAATTTTGTTTTATTTTGATTTGATAGATTTTTTTAGTGGTACTTCATCTACCCTTACCTAACAAACGTTGTGCAATCTAATCTATCGATGCGATGAGCCCAAAGTTTTTCAATGTCATGAATGTCCAATGGATAGATTTCATGCAAGCATTTCTTATATTTTCTGTCAATGAGAAGAATATCAGTGAACTTAATTGATTCCTAAGTGATTCCAAATTGAATAGAAGCATAATGATTGGCCCAAAAATTTTTGAAAAATCAGAAAAAAATTTTCTGGCCGAAAACCATTACTAATTTTTTGGCGAAAAAAAAATTGTTGAATTAAATAATTTATTGTATAATGTGCTCAAATTTTTTTATTTTGTTTTTTGTTTCAATATCTACTTCAAAAACTAAACATACTTTAATATAAAAATCATACATATTATTATATACATTAAAATTATACTTTAAAAATTAGCTTCAAATTTCAATTAGGGAACCAAAATTACATCGTTAAAAACATAAAATAAAGAGAAGCTGAAAATTTTTTGTCAACACGAAGGTTACAATTTTATTTAAAAAAAATTTCTGCAAAGAACAATTTTTTTTTAAAAAATCTCAAATCAGTTTTTTTATTATTTAATATACATTTAAATTATTTAAATTTATGTTTTTTTAAAAATTTTTTTAGGAGTTCTTATTTTTAAATTATATTTATGATGTGCAAACATATTTTTAAAATATATCATACTGAGGCCAAACAAAGATTTGCATCATTTGCAATACAAAAAAATAAGTACCGGAAATCAAAATTACAGCGTAAAAAATGTAGTTTAGAAAATAGCAAATTTTGTGTTGTCAAAAAAGTACGAAACTGCTAGCCTCAAAAACTGATGGCCTATTTGTTAGCCCTAAAAGACTCTTAAAAGCCTATTTTACAAACCCAAGCCAGACTAATGAAATATATAAGAAGATGGAAAGTTTTGGAATTTTTTGTAGAGCGTGGTACTCTCAATCAAAAACAAATAATGCCATAGAAAGTTTCGAAGTTTAAAAAAAATTTAAGAAAAACTTTCTTTGCATTTTTGTTAATAGAACAGAAAAATAAAGATAAACTAAAAATTTTCTTCGAAAATCTTTAAAAAAACTTAAAAATGAAACTGTTCCAAAAAAAATCAGAAACAAATATTGGGAACGCAATAACATCCCTATAACCAAAAAACTTTGAAATTTTTTAAAGAAGAATTTTTTAAAAACAGAGCAGGAAAAAATTCCACCAAAATTTTTGTGCAGTTTTCAAATTTTGTCGATTGTTCTTGTAAATGCTATTGTAAATACCTCAGGCGAAATCTAATAGCTATAAAAAAATTCAAAATGACTTGAAAAATTTTAATTCTTGAAGTTTTGGTCTCATTATTGAAACACATACCTGGGTGTCATCTGAACATAAACACTGTCTCAACCATGTTGCATTGAGAGGTATAAAGTCTGAAGAAAATGAGTAGTTGACTGATTTTTACTGCATTAATCTAAATTTTTCAGTAACATCCAATTTCCAAAAACAACAAATTAAAGCTTTTTAGTGTTTTTGCTTTAATCAAAGATCAGAATAGCTTGAATTGACTAGTACTTAAAAATTTTACACAAAAAAAATTTACTCAAAATTGTTTTGCTTTTCGAGAAATATTTCAGCAAAGTTGACTTTATAAACAGAAAGATTATAAGCAAATTAAATTACTTTCATAAGTTACAGACCGAATAGAACACTGCGAAACAAATTATTAATAAATTTGACTTGTGATAGTAAAACCCTCAAAATCAACCAATTCATGCAAGGCAGTATTTACAAACTTAACACATGTTTCACTCGGAAAAATTCAGCAATTGTTTTAGGGATTTCAGGTAATTTTCTATTGTTTTCAAGGAGTTTAATATAAACAATCGAGGGACATGAAAAAATCCAGTTTTTCTTCATGTTGCGACGAAATTTAAAAAATAACAAAACTGCTCGTATCAGGGCGAAACCCTGAAAATTCCGACTGCCTTTTAACGTTTATGGAGCAGTAATAACATAAGCAACATAAAAAAATTAAGTGAAATAAGCTAAAACGAAAATCATTTTTTTCTAAAATTTTTCAATGAAAATCATCTCCCACACGCCATATAAAGTACAAAACAATAAATTTCGCTCCTTGTATCAAATCAATTATGGCAAATAAGCTTTTTTTAACCAATTTGGAACGATTTCTGAGACGGATTACCACTCAATAGCGCGTTACTTGTCCCAAATTGGCCAAAATGGCAACATTTAAACCCCCGTCACATTACCAAAAACGATCACAGGTGAAATATTCTTTCAAATTTAGGCTCACGACAACAATACCTTTCGATTGATATAAAGAAATTCCGTCAAAAATGGCTAGTTAAAAAGTCAAAATTTGTCTGAAGAAAAAAACCCACCTGAGCACGAATATTTCGTTACTTTCGTATCGAAAGTCGGTACAATATACCATTTTGAATCAAGTTTGCTTTAAGATTAAGCATGTAAAAGAATGTTGATTTTCGTTTACCGAAAATTAATATAGCCAGCAGGCATTTAGAAAGGTGTTAATGAACTCAAAGTAAAACAAGACTGCTCGTATCAGGGCGAAACCCTGAATGTTCCGACTGCCTTTTAAGGTTTATGGAGTAGCAGTAATAACATAAAAAAATTAAATGAAATAAATGAAAATTTTTTTCTAAAATTTGAAATTTTTTATGAAAATCATCCCCCCACACGCCATATAAAGTATAAGAAGATAAATTTCGTTCCTTGTAACAAATCAATTATGGCAAATAAGCTTCGTTCAACCAATTTGGAACTATTTCCAAGACGGATTAAATCTCCGCTTACGGGTTAATAGCGCGAATTATATCGCGTGTTAATTGTCCCAAATTGGTCAAAATGGCCAAAATGGCAATCTTTAAACCCTCATAACTCTACAAAAAATGATCACAGGTCAAATATTTTGTCAAATTTAAGCTCAGGACAACAATAGTTTTTGAATGATAAAAAAAATGCTGTCAAAAATGGCTAGTTAAAAAGTCGAAATTTGTCTGAAGAAAAAAAAACCCACCCCGAGCACAAATATTCCGTTACTTTCGTATCGAAAGTCGGAACAACAAGACTGCTCGTATCAGGGCAAAGCCCTGAATGTTCCGACTGTTGTTTTAGGTTTTATAGAGCAGTAATAACATTTAAAAAATTAAATTTTATAATTTAAAATGAAAATTTTTTTTCTAAAATTTGAAATTTTTTATTCAAACCATCGCCCCACACGCCCTATAAAGTACAACAACATAGATATCACTCCTTGTAACAAATCAATTATGGCAATTAAGCTTCTTTCAACCAATTTGGAAAGATTTTAAGATTCGGTTTAACTCTCCGCTTACGCATTAATAGCGCGAAATATATCGCGCGTTAATTGTCGCGCAATAATAACTAAGATTCAAAATATCCATCAGTTTTCTTCAAAAGGTGATTTCTTTTAACAGACAACGTCTTTTTATAACTTTTTTTGCCTTCATTAACAATTTACAGACAACAAATATTTCTGACGACGACAAAATAAATCATTCATCAAATAAAAAGCAGCATGTACAATTGCAAGAATTCTTTCGGATTTGATTAAGCTAGCGTCTCAGGAAACATGTTTTTTGAAGAACTATTGGGGTCCATTGTCTTATTTTGGTGAGAAATGGATTAAAGATCAATGAAAACATCGATCATTCAAGGACAGTATTGGATTCTTCGACTAAGGTTTACGCACAAGTTATTCACTAACAAGTAGAAGCTTGTTTCGAGATTATCAGTTTGTTTTATTCATCACATTGTAGAATTTGAAAAAAAATATATCTTACTGATACTTCAAAAGAACAGCTGAAAATTTCAGGCCTGAAAAAACGGCAAAAAGTTTTTCTAAAAATTCAAAATGACATTTGATGCTTTTTATTCAATCATTAGCTTATTGTATAAGAATCAAAGCCTTAGATTGTGCAAGCGGCGGTTATTTAAAATTCTTCAGTGATATAGTTCTTAAAATTTCCAGAACAAGTTTTTCCCAAAACACGATATGTGAGGGGTGCCGTAGGGCTAAATTTCAGGTCTCGATGTCGATCCATTGTTCTTTTTTAAGTAAATGGCATCCATCTTATTACATCATTTCACAAAAGTCTTTGCTTTTTTAGAGAAAAGAATAGAAATTCAAATATTGAGATTCAGTAATGGTGCTTCTTTCGGCAAATATTATGATTCCATTCTCCCACTTTTTATAGTCCAATTAACCTAATTTGAATATGTGAATCTCAACTTTTGTTGAAGGAAATAAAGACAATTCACCTCGTTTTGTTGTCGCACGGTGCGTTATCTTGAATCGAACTTTCTCGGCTCTGCTTTGAAAATCAGAGTATGCAAAAACAGTACTTTTCAAAGCTATAATTTCAGCTCGTCTCTCGGTAAAAAAGGACACATGCCTCTACGGGGGCTATTCAAAGGCGTGTTCCAGAATATCTTAGTTAGAATAGTCAACAATAATTGCTTGACAGTTAAAGAAAATGAGTTCAAACTAGCTAGGACTTCATCAAAATATAGCCACTAACGCATATTTACTTCATTCACTTGACCTCTTACTAGTTTTCTTAAAATTTGCGAATGAATTTGAGTTGAACTTAAGACAAAAAGAGATAACTTAGGTGAATTGATTACTTTGGCTTTTTTTAGGACAGAATTGTTTGTCAAATCTGGTCTGAAGCGATTTTACGTTCGAGTGGTTTAGTTCGAGACCAGATTTGAAGAACATTTTTGGCCAGAAAAAGAACCAAAAATTGTTAAAATTACTTAAGTGCCTTTGCTCTGTTCATTGACATGTAGACATCTTATGATTTCAATTTATAGGCAAAAACTATGAAAATATTCAATAAAATAAATCTACCAAAAATTTCATCTGAAAAAAAAATTATTTCCGGTGCAATAATGCCAAGCAAGTAGATTGAACATTCAAGTAGCTTTGGAGCAAAATTTGATATTCGGACACAAAGCACACATACTAGGAGCAGACACCAGCTGAGCCCTAAAAAATTTATCTGAAAAAAATTAAGTTGGAAGTTGTTCCACCCTCCCCCCCCCCCCCCCGAAACAAAAAGTAGCAACACTTGCAACAGCAATGGATTTGCCTAAAGCGGTTACAAAAAACGTGAAGAGCATGACCTTTTGAGGGCATTTACTTTTCAAATTTTTTATTATGTTTGATATCTTGCCTTTTCAAAATTTTTTCTACGCCCTTTGTTTCTTATAATTATGAAATGAGTTTTCACCTAAATGTCAAGACAGGCAACGACATTACCTCTCTGTCATATAGAATGGATTTGCCTACAGCGGTTACAAAATACGTGAAGAGCATGACCGTTTGAGGGCATTTAATTTTCAAACTTTTTTTTATGTTTGATATCTTGCCGTTTCGAAAGTTTTTCTACGCCCTTTATTTCTTATAATTATGAAATGAGTTTTCACCTAAATGACAAGACAGGTAACGACATTAGCTCTCTGCCATATAGAAAGGATTTGCGTTCAGCGGTTACAAAAAAATGAAGAGCATGACCTTTTGAGGGCACTTAATTTTTAAATTTTTTATTATGTTTGATATCTTGCCTTTTCAAAATTCTTTCTACGCCCTTTATATAACCTGGGGGTAGGATATTTGTTAGTTGCTATCAATTGTCTCTCTCGCTATTTACGAGTGGAACACCTGAAGACCAAATAAGCTAAAGAAACAACCGAAGCTTTCAAAAAAATGATCAAAAGAAAACAACCAAAAAAAAATGTGCGTTGAAAAAGGCACCGAGTTTAAAGGAGAGTTCGAAAAATAATGCACTAAACGAGAAATCATCAAACACAATACTCAAAGTGAGAAAAAATGAGCTTTTTCCGAAAAAAAACATTCGAAGTATTATTAAAAGTATTATCTACAAGTACTTGGAGTTTGAATGGACTTACAATTATATTGAAAAATTGCAGTTTTGTTCAAACTATTAACTCACGCGTGAATGGAGTAACAAAGTTGACTCCGAACAAGGTCACAAGAAAGAATGTACTTGCTTTAGTTGCATTAATTGCAAACAGTTCATCAAAGTTGGTACAGAAACTAAAATTTTATGTTGGTGACTATGTGCGAATAGCGAAAACTGACTTGCCTTTTAGAAAAGGTTACAAGCAGATTTTCACAGACAACTTTTTTGAAATAGTTGCCATTCCTACTGTACACCCTTTAATATACAGTCTCATTCATGCGGAGAAGGACGAAATCAGCGGACAATTTTATGAAAAAGAACTTAGTTTAATTGGAAACAAAGCTGATTATAAATAAAATGGGCATTGATGAGTTTACTGTACATTTGATTTCAACAGCATTAATGAATTATTTCCCGGATAACACTTCGGCCAAATTTAGAATTTTTTGTATAGAAGAAATCGTTTAGACGGCGATAGGAGAGTTGCTCTCTCAGAAATAATTTTCCCAACGAAATTAAACAATGTTACTGATGAGGAATTTACGTACTTCAGAGCATCCAATGTAGTAGCCAGTGAGTCCAACGCTGGCAATCGGGATACAATTTCCAGACCATACTATGGCGAAAACTTTTCATCAAATCAGGAGAGTACACTTTTATAGAACAATTGATTAATGAGATAAAAACAAAACTCAAAGAAAAATTCATTTCGATGCAAGTCCTCAAGAAATCACGAATAGCATAAGCATTTGGATAAACGCAAATGAAGGAATCTCATTCCCAAGTCCCCAAATACCCAGTCTGTTAGTCTACAATGCAAAACTTGACGAGAACGGGGAATATCACATTGGTTACAAAATGATACCCTCCTTCGATGCATCTTATGAGGGAAACGAACTGTACGAATCTCATTTCCCATCTGACTTATCAAGTGGGACAAGTCTGATTTTTGTCTACATTGACATAATTCGATACCAAATTGTTGGAGATGCAAAAGCCCCCTTGTTACGCGTCATTGATTCAAACAGACGAATCAAAAACGGTAGTGCCTGCAGCATTGCACCTTATCATCGAAAAAACTCACTAATTTAGACTACAAAAAATTATTCACTTCATCTGTACAATCAATATCGGTACAGTTGCGCACAGAAACTGGAAGACTAGTGCCCTTTGCAGGAACTGGTAAAGTTGTGTTGACTCAAAATTTCAAGCGCTTTGATTGAAAACCAATGGAACAATATTATGCAAAGCAAGCTTCACTTCCTCATTTCTCTAGACACTACCGACAACGGGGCAGTGGATTTGGCTGCTGGTATTAGTCGTGTTGCTATACCGTTCGCACGTCGGGTTACTCTACCGGCTGCGAAAAAAAATGGGCAGAGAACTTTTGATTTGTGCAGCGCCAGAACTGATTGATGTCGCTATAAAAAAGAAGTCTCCTAAAGAAGCAATGAAAAACACTGTGACAAAAACTGCAAGAAAACAATTCGGTGGTGGTAGACGTCATCAAAAGACACCAAATGAATGGACTACGAAGAACAGGGTCAGTAGGGGCTCGAAAAATATCCATTCGAAGAAAAACCAGACCAGCGAGAAGTCGAGCAGATTTTTTCTCAAACAAAAAAATGATCACTAATTTGTTACCCAATGAAGCTGCCCATAGCTCTCTGGATTTGTTTGAAAAACAACCCCTTTTGATTACTTTTGCAAATGCTTTCGATCAAAAAATTGGAACTGTCTATTCACCTAATGGACCAATGCTTGAATTTGAAATCACCGTGACCGTAACAATTTTGTTGACCTGCAAAAAATCTCTTTGGAAACACGATGTAAAGTAAAGCAATCAAATGGAGCTGATCTGAGATACGACAAAACTGATCCTACTGTGTCTGATCCACTGTTCCTCGTAAACGACTCCCTGTATTCCCTTTTCTCTGACTGTACCCTCTCTGCTAATGGACTCAAAATCTCTAATGCCAATAGTAGTTTTGCGCATAAAAGCTTTATTGGAACAGAATTTTCTAACAGCAAAGGAGCCAAGGTTTTGTGGCTCAAGTGTCAGTGATATCGTTTTGAAAACAATTCCGCTACAATAGATGCAGCTGGTTTCACATCTCAACGAGAACTGGTCCGCGAATCGAGGGAAATTTGGTTCTACGGACCCGTTGGAGTTGATTTTTTCAAATGTGACAAGCATTTGTTGAGAGGTGTTACCCTCAGACGTTCTCATTATATCTGAAGATGCTGCCAAGCATTACAAGCTGCAAATACTCGAAGCGAACCTATATGTTAGAAAAATGACTGTGACCGACCATGTGCTCTCTGTTACTGAATCAACTTTGCTCAAAACTCCTGCGAACTACCCATATCAAGAAGAAATTACAAAAAAAAACATTTCTTGCAACAGCTTGGCAGCGCAGCTGGCAACAGGAAGATATTTTTGCTCGTGAACCGGTGAGACAAATTATAATAGCATTGAACACAAATAATGCATTTCTAGGAACAGACCAAACGAATCCATTTTATTATCAAAAGTTTGGATTGGAACAGGTTACCTTGAGACGAAGCGGTTTACCAATAGCAAGTACACCAATTAGTACACAAGATCATAACCGTCTCTTCTTCAACACACTATCAGCGCTGGGTCTGTTGCACTGTGGGCTAGGAATCACTCTGGATAACTACCAGCAGCACTTGATTATGTGTTTCCATCTCACTAGCACACAGCAGGCAGCTCATGACTTGTTGCGTCCATAACTTACTAACTGCTGTTTCACTCGATCTTCAATTCTCAAACGCTTTGACAGCAAACCTGGAAATTTTTGTTTTGGTTATACGCTCATCGAATGTATTTATTACATTTGACCGTAAAGTTACACAGAACGTCCTTTCAATTTCAACCGTCTGAAACTGGATGAAATTATGCTGCAGGACCTGATTCAGAACTGTAAACATCTGAAACACAAGTTTCTTGGAGTGTTTTCAGCGGACAACTTACGACCTCACATCCCAAACAATATCTTGATGATTGTGAACACTTCAAAATCAGATTCTCTGGACACACATTGGATAGTGATTTGCATCAGAAGAAATGTTTTATAATTCGCTGATCCTCTCGGTCTTCCTCTTTGGCAGTACATCAATCGATTGATCGAGAAATTCCATCAGGTCACTGAATCGATGACAAATTGTCCCATGCGAAACTCAAACTCTACCATGTGGCGGTTCTTTTTGTATTTATATTGCACATTTAATTTTTGATAAAAATTTTAAGGGTGATGCTTCAGATTTTGTTTATATATATGATCATGTTTTAAAACGTTTTCTAACTCACATGCTTTCTCATTAATTAATTATTTAAAATGGTCCATTTGTACACTTTTCAATTTCATTTTGCCACTACGATCTTTTAGTAATTGACATTTTTACTCATTTGTTATATGAATAGCCGAGAAGTTAGGTTACTATCAAAAACAAATACAAAATCGATCTATGGGGGGATATCATTATACCAGCAACTGAGGCCTCCTTTCAGTACAATTTCCAAACAAGTTAGGTACAAGTTTTGACGATATTTATGCACAAAAACAGATCGAACATACATAATACTCGAATATACACAAAACTCTGTTATGTATACGCGGATTTTGTCTACCTTAATGATAATGTTCTCAAGAATTAATTTTTACTTAACATGGTTTAATTTTATATACATTTTAATTAAAAGACTATTGCGCATTTATAATTTTTTTGTCCAAAATGTTTGTCAGCAAGGAAGGAAAGGCTTCTGAAATAATGCAGATAGCGCAACTCATATTAAGCCAAACTGCAGTGACAACTGTAAATTTTTTACAATATGATTTTTTTGTTAAAATCATAAATTACTTGGTGCTAATTGCAAATAGAAACCAATGCAGATTACATGAGGACTATAAAATAAAACCTAACACATGGTGACAATTTGTATTTTTACACGGTGACCATTGGTTGTCAGATAATACAGTGACCATTATGATCAATGTCTAATGGTCATCCATCTATGACGACCCACCCCGATCCTAATGCACTCTATGCATACTACTAACACGGTTTATATTTCATTTTGCGTTGCTCATTTACTTTTCGTTTCTCATCATAACATAAATATGAGTCGAATTACGTGAGGATTACTGTTGACAGAAATGATTTAACAAAAAGCAAACGACAAAACTGCTGATGCAAAAGATAAAGGCGCACGAAAAGCGCATGCTTGCCGTCACAGCAGATAACTTGGTATCAACCATAAATTAGCAGTCTTGATGTTCGATGAGAAAACAACCAAAAAAAATGTGCGTTGAAAAAGGCACCGAGTTTAAAGGAGAGTTCGAAAACTAATGCACTAAACGAGAAATCATCAAACACAATACTCACAGTGAGAAAAAATCAGCTTTTTCCGAAAAAAACACTCGAAGTATTATTAAAAGTATTATCTACAAGTACTTGGAGTTCGAATGGACTTACAATTATATTGAAAGATTACAGTTTTGTTCAAACTATTAACTCACGCGTGAATGGAGTAACAAAGTTGACTCCGAACAAGGTCACACGAAAGAATGTACTTGCTTTAGTTGCATTAATTGCAAACAGTTCATCAAAGTTGGTACAGAAACTAAAATTTTATGTTCGTGACTATGTGCGAATAGCGAAAACTGACTTGCCTTTTAGAAAAGGTTACAAGCAGATTTTCACAGACGAATTTTTTGAAATAGTTGCCATTCCTACTGTACACCCTTTAATATACAGTCTCATTGATGCGGAGAAGGACGAAATCAGCGGAAAAGTTTATGAAAAAGAACTTAGTTTAATTGGAAACAAAGCTGATTATAAAGAAAATGGGCATTGATGAGTTTACTGTACATTTGATTTTAACAGCATTAATGGATTATTTCCCAGATATGACTTGGGCCAAATTTAGAATTTTTTGTATAGAAGAAATCGCTTTAGACGGCGATAGGAGAGTTGCTCTCTCAGAAATAATTTTCCCAACGAAATTAAACAATGTTACTGATGAGGAATTTACGTACTTCAGAGCATCCAATGTAGTAGCCATTGAATCCAACGCTGGCAATCGGGATACAATTTCCAGACCATACTATGGCGAAAACTTTTTATCAAATCAGGAGAGTACACTTTTATAGAACAATTGATTAATGAGATAAAAACAAAACTCAAAGAAAAATTCATTTCGATGCAAGTCCTCAAGAAATCACGAATAGCATAAGCATTTGGATAAACGCAAATGAAGGAATCTCATTCCCAAGTCCCCAAATACCCAGTCTGTTAGTCTACAATGCAAAACTTGACGAGAACGGGGAATATCACATTGGTTACAAAATGATACCCTCCTTCGATGCATCTTATGAGGGAAACGAACTGTACGAATCTCATTTCCCATCTGACTTATCAAGTGGGACAAGTCCGATTTTTGTCTACATTGACATAATTCAATACCAAATTGTTGGAGATGCAAAAGCCCATTTGTTACGCGTCATTGATTCAAAGAGACGAATCAAAAACGGTAGTGCCTGCAGCATTGCACCTCATCATCGAAAAAACTCACTAATTTAGACTACAAAAAATTATTCACTTCATCTGTACAATCAATATCGGTACAATTGCGCACAGAAACTGGAAGAATAGTGCCCTTTGCAGGAACTGGTAAAGTTGTGTTGACTCTAAATTTCAAGCGCTTTGATTGAAAACCAATGGATCAATATTATGCAAAGCAAGCTTCACTTCCTCATTTCTCTAGACACTACCGACAACGCGGCAGTGGATTTGGCTGCTGGTATTGGTCGTGTTGCTATACCGTTCGCACGACGGGTTATTCTACCGGCTGCGAAAAAATTGGGCAGAGAACTTTTGATGAGTGCAGCGCCAGAACTGATTGATGTCGCTATAAAAAAGAAGTCTCCTAAAGAAGCAATGAAAAACACTGTGACAAAAACTGCAAGAAAACAATTCGGTGGTGGTAGACGTCATCAAAAGACACCAAATGAATGGACTACGAAGAACAGGGTCAGTAGGGGCTCGAAAAATATCCATTCGAAGAAAAACCAGACCAGCGAGAAGTCGAGCAGATTTTTTCTCAAACAAAAAAAATGATCACTAATTTGTTACCCAATGAAGCTACCCATAGCTCTCTGGATTTGTTTAAAAAACTACCCCTTTTGATTACTTTTGCAAATGCTTTCGATCAAAAAATTGGAACTGTCTATTCACCTAATGGACCAATGCTTGAATTTGAAATCACCGTGACCGTAACAATTTTGTTGACCTGCAAAAAATCTCTTTGGAAACACGATGTAAAGTAAAGCAATCAAATGGAGCTGATCTGAGATACGACAAAACTGATCCTACTGTGTCTGATCCACTGTTCCTCGTAAACAACTCCCTGTATTCCCTTTTCTCTGACTGTACCCTCTCTGCTAATGGACTCAAAATCTCTAATGCCAATAGTAGTTTTGCGCATAAAAGCTTTATTGGAACAGAATTTTCTAACAGCAAAGGAGCCAAGAATTTGTGGCTCAAGTGTCAGGGATATCGTTTTGAAAACAATTCCGCTGCAATAGATGCAGCTGGTTTCACATCTCAACGAGAACTGGTCCGCGAATCGAGGGAAATTATGTTCTACGGACCCCTTGGAAATGATTTTTTCAAATGTGACAAGCATTTGTTGAGAGGTGTTACCCTCAGACGTTCTCATTATATCTGAAGATGCTGCCAAGCAATACAAGCTGCAAATACTCGAAGCGAACCTATATGTTAGAAAAATGACTGTGACCGACCATGTGCTCTCTGTTGCTGAATCAACTTTGCTCAAAACTCCTGCGAACTACCCATATCAAGAAGAAATTACAAAAAAAAACATTTCTTGCAACAGCTTGGCAGCGCAGGTGGCAACAGGAAGATATTTTTGCTCGTGAACCGGTGAGACAAATTATAATAGCATTGAACACAAATAATTCATTTCTAGGAACAGACCAAACGAATCCTTTTTATTATCAAAAGTTTGGATTGGAACAGGTTACCTTGAGACGAAGCGGTTTACCAATAGCAAGTACACCAATTAGTACACAAGATCATAACCGTCTCTTCTTCAACACACTATCAGCGCTGGGTCTGTTGCACTGTGGGCTGGGAATCACTCTGGATAACTACCAGCAGCACTTGATTATGTGTTTCGATCTCACTAGCACACAGCAGGCAGCTCATGACTTCTTGCATCCATAACTTACTAACTGCTCAGTTTCACTCGATCTTCAATTCTCAAACGCTTTGACAGCAAACCTGGAAATTTTTGTTTTGGTTATACGCTCATTGAATGTATTTATTACATTTGACCGTAAAGTTACACAGAACGTCCTTTCAACTTCAACCGTCTGAAACTGGATGAAATCATGTTGCAGGACTTGATTCAGAACTGTAAACATCTGAAACACAAGTTTCTTGGAGTGTTTTCAGCGGACAACTTACGACCTCACATCCCAAACAATATCTTGATGATTGTGAACACTTCAAAATCAGATTCTCTGGACACAAATTGGATAGTGATTTGCATCAGAAGAAATGTTTTATAATTCGCTGATCCTCTCGGTCTTCCTCTTTGGCAGTACACCAATCGACTGAACGAGAAATTCCATCAGGTCACTGAATCGATGACAAATTGTCCCATGCAAAACTCAAACTCTACCATGTGCGGTTCTTTTTGTATTTATATTGCACATTTCATTTTTGATAAAAATTTTAAGGGTGATGCGTCCGATTTTGTTTATATATATGATCATGTTTTAAAACGTTTTCTAACTCACATGCTTTCTCATTAATTAACTATTTAAAATGGTCCATTTGTACACTTTTCAATTTCATTTTGCCAGTACGATCTTTTAGTAATTGACATTTTTACTCATTTGTTATTTGAATAGCAAGTATCC
The DNA here is from genome assembly GCF_963678635.1 of Symsagittifera roscoffensis. Lineage (NCBI taxonomy): Eukaryota > Metazoa > Xenacoelomorpha > Acoela > Convolutidae > Symsagittifera > Symsagittifera roscoffensis. Next base: position 29,756,119 of record NC_087065.1, on the reverse strand, counting down.
GAGAAGTTAGGTTGCTATCAAAAACAAATACAAAATCGATCTATGGGGGGATATCATTATACCAGCAACTGAGGCCTCCTTTCAGTACAATTTCCAAACAAGTTAGGTACAAGTTTTGACAATATTCATGCACAAAAACAGATCGAACATACATAATACTCGAATATACACAAAATTCTGTTATGTATACGCGGATTTTGTCTACCTTAATGATAATGTTCTCAAGAATTATTTTTTATTTAACATGGTTTAATTTTATATACATTTTAATTAAAAGACTAATGCGCATTTATAATTTGTTTGTCCAAAATGTTTGTCAGCAAGGAAGGAAAGGCTTCTGAAAAAATGCAGATAGCGCAACTCATTTTAAGCCAAACTGCAGTGACAACTGTAAATTTTTTACAATATGATTTTTTAGTTAAAATCATAAACTACTTGGTGCTAATTGCAAATAGAAACCAATGCAGATTACATGAGGACTATAAAGTAAAACCTAACACATGGTGACAATTTGTATTTTTACACGGTGACCATTGGTTCTCAGATAATACAGTGACCATTATGATCAATGTCTAATGGTCATCCATCTATGACGACCCACCCCGATCCTAATGCACTCTATGCATACTACTAACACGGTTTATATTTCATTTTGCGTTGCTCATTTACTTTTCGTTTCTCATCATAACATAAATATGAGTCGAATTACGTGATGATTATTGTTGACAGAAATGATTTCACAAAAAGCAACCGACAAAACTGCTGATGCAAAAGATAAAGGCTCACGAAAAACGCATGCTTGCCGTCACAGCAGATAACTTGGTATCAACCATAGATTAGCAGTCTTGATGTTCGATCTGGAAAAAGTGAGGCAATCCAGATCAAGCGTCAGATGAAAAATAGGCCAATCAGCAAGTTACGCATATCAATAGCAGTATAATTTCCCATTGTCTCCACGAAGTAACAGATAAGAAAGCAAATCAACTCTCATTGCGCAGCTGTGCAGCAAAAAAACAGAACTCGAAACAGAAATTGGTCCTATCGGGCAGTCACTTACGACTGGCAAGGCTTTAATCCAACGGAAAAAAGCAGTTCTAATTTTTGGACAATGGTGTAATGAATCCTGATCGAGTTCTAATTTCCGTTGATTAAGTTTACGTTTACGTCCATTCTATATGGCTTTACGAGAGTGTCTTTGTTTTTATTCGATGTTATAATAGAGTTCCATACCATATATATTTAATTCGGCTGCTTTTACCCGCCTTGTATATAATCTCTACTGGTAAACAAAAATAGACATTAATTTAAACTTTCTTGAAGCCATTTTTTTAATTTCTGACAAAGCATAATTTTCAAGGATGCTCCTAGATTTTGAACGAATTGCCATTTCCGTTTTTACAAGTAAGTTTTAAGAGTCTTCAATCAAGGCTGTAACTCATCTCTGCCCAGATTTTCTACGCAAACTTAATGAAAAGAGTTTAAGGAGATCTTATGGCGGCAACTATGCGCTATGCTTGGCTCTCTGTTTAATACCCGCTCTAATTTTTGTATCAGCTGGATTAGTGGAAAAAAAAATTTCACGGATCGTTCGGGAGAGTTTTTGACATCGAAAATGCGATGGACCTATTACATCTTGAGCAAAATCTGTCACAAAATTGACGGAGTGACCTGAAATTTTCAGAGATTACATTAAAGGCGAAATAGTAGGCTACAGATATTCCCTAAGACTCTTCGGAACCATTTTAAAGAAACACTGCAAGGTTTGATATAAACCAACGTTGTTGAATGTTCGAATCTGGGAGTCTCTATTTTTTTCATGGGAGCCACCCAAGCATCTGCTTTTTACTTTTAAAAAATTAAAATGAAACTATGAGTTAGAAAACTAACATCTTGGAGGTTATTGGAGGAACGCAAAATCGGGGTCGGTAGAAAGTTCATGTCACTAGTGCGAAAAACTAAGCCAGTTCCACTAATTTTAACTAAAACCATATTTTTGGCTAATTAAATGCACTATCTTATTTAACGGTCCAATTTTTCAAATTGTGGGTACAAATTTATCTATATTGTCGGCATTTCGTAGCAATTTTATGATTTAAAAATAAACATCACTTTTTCAATTTATTGCCACCATAATGTCAATGTTAAAATTGTTAGAAAACTGCAAAAAATTTGCTTTCTCTTTAAGCCCCTCCCAAAATGGCTTCCCATTATGGGGCGAGGCAGTACCAGCAGTTTTCCGTTATACCTATTTCACATTTAACTTGTTGACTTATTGAAGTTTCAACTCTTTTCTTGATTAAGAGTATTTTGAACTAGCATCTATGCGTAAGGAGTTCATGAAATCAGCGAACAATTTTTTGATGTTCAACTCGACATGCATGTTGCGTTGAAGTTGTGCGGCTTTCAGTTTGTTCATGCATGCTTTTAACTCATTTTGGTTCAGGTCGTGATTTAATAATTCTGCTTTTTGTTACCACCCTAATTGGCCAACAAAACTTGGGCTGGGAGAAGTTGACTGGGAGCAAAATTACATTTTACTGTACGAAACCAAGTTTTTTCCGATCAATTGATTACTTAAAATAGCATGCTTCTTAGGTTCGAAACAAAAGAAGCTGCATCGTACTAGCACACTATGATCGTGTAATACTGAAACAAGTTCGATTTCCAGATTTGCAAGAACAATTGTTTATGTGAAAAAAGTCTAGTTCCCGATTACGATCACTTGCTCTCCTATTTTAAGTGGTACGTATTTTAAGGACTCGCCACATTTTCTCAAGTCTGCTATCTTGCAAGTTAACTTTGACTTCATAACTCAACTCTGTATACCTATCAAAAGAAATAGCCAACAGAAGGTTGGAAAAGTGTAAAAGAACAAGGAAATTGAAAAAAAAAACGCATTCAAAAATTTTCAATGTTTCTGAACTTCCGAATATCAAAGAAAAAATTTATCATGTAAAAGTTCATTGAACTTCACGAACAAGGTCATTGACTTCTATTGATAAACTTAACTAAATTTAAGAAAAATGAACCAATGGGTAAATTATCAAGACCTATATAAGTGAAAATCACTTCGTTCTTTTGCACTTAGAGAAATGAATTGTTAAATAAAAATAATTACTAAGTTTTTATCAGTAACTTAAATATTCACAATTTTTACTTTAAAACAAATGAACAATATTTACAATACACATTCGTTTATACAATGAAGATTACTGTTTCTCAACCAAAATAAACACCAGAGAATTATTTTTTCTAAGACAAGTTCAAAATTCTTATTGAGGTGGTACTGATTTTTTGGCAAGTTTCTACTGCAGGTTCTGGGATTACTCAATAATGGCTGCCCTAAACTATTTTGCTTCTTTTATGTCTCTAATGATGCCTAGAGTCCTCTTTGGTTTATCCCAGATACATAGGCCAGTAATCAGAGAAGATATCGCCTCATCGTTTGGTGTTCATGGTGTCTACTGTGAGTGACTCTTTCCTCAACTCCTGCTCCAGTTCATTGGACCTCTTCTTGTCTATCACCTCCATCTCTCTGATCTTCTGCGATATCTCCGTCACAATAAGGGTCCTGTAGTCTTTGCCCTCTCCCAGCTTCTCCATGTGGTAGAGGAACTTGCGTCTGTCGTTGATCTCGTCCCACACTTAAAACAGATAACTTAAAGTAGTTCGTTAAATTATGTTTAACTGCTGTGAACGCAGGCCGCTTTGTTTGCACTCAAGCTTTGCAAGTTATTTTTATACTTATTAATTTTATAAAAGAATTTATATGAAACTACATCCTCCCATTCGTTCAGTTCCAAAACAGCTAGCACAATTGGAGAACTGGTTTTAAAGATAAAAATTTATTCGAATTTAATCCTATTATTCAGTTCCACTTCGCAACTAAAAGTGAAGCGCACTTTTTTTATCACAGAGCGTATTCAAATCCCGTTCGAAAATGCGAAAGTGAAAATCAAACAACCTCGACAGAAAAGTAAACACAAACTAGTTTTTCCAATTTTTCCACTGACCTCATCTCTGGAAAATTAAATCTTTCTTTAGAACTTAAAGCACTTAGATACTAAAGCAACCCAGATGCAGTGTCAGTCCCCTTTTTAATGCTGAAATTGTTTCTAACACTCAGCGAATCGGTCCTTCGGCCTGGACTTCTGTTCAGCCTGTCTCTCCTGTTCTTTCTCCCTGGCCCTACGCATCTGCTGTGCCTCGAACTCTGCCAGGGTAGTCGGCCTTTTCTCCTCGCGCAACACTTCATCGGGATCCAGTCCAGCCAGGCGCCTTGCCAGACGATCCTTCTCTTTTTCTCTGTCTCTTGTCTGACTGCCGGCCGATACAAACTTCTCCCGTTCGTATGCTCCACCAGCTATTATTTGATCACGAGTTCGAATTCCACTGAAAACAACTGAGCTTTTCAAAAAAAAGTTCTATTTTGTGGAGAAGCAAAGCAACCTTCATTTCTCAGTGAAATTTTGCACTAAATCACAAAAAATGCCAGGATGTGACGGTCAGAATGATGAGCAGTGCATAGTAAGATTTAAGCAACATTACTCACGACAGAGTGTGTTGTTTTCGTCTGTTCCTATCTGATCCGCTAGTTTTTCTGGCAGCTGCCGCGCCGGAATCTTCACTTGATGTTGGATTGCACGATTTAGGCAAAGAGCTGCCAGCTACAGACGAAAGGCAATGGATCAACTTTTACAGAGAATGGAAGCATCAAACATGGCATGGCAAACCCGCCGACAGAAAATGAGACGAAAACCGCTAATTCGACAAATGAGCTTCAAGATCATTTTGATGATTAACTTTTTTGATAAAATTAACCCAATTAAAGACTACTCGATCAATGGTTAAACTGTTTATTCCGCTGGGAAGTTAAAACCCACTTCTGAAGCTAGAAAACGTTCGCCTTTTTCGCGATTGCACCAACATTTATCAAAGGTAAATACTAGAAGGGCGTTTTCAGAGACAGAAGCGACGTTGCACGTAACAAACACACAAAAAACGGCAAATATGGATTTTAAAACTTAAAGAAATGCACAATTAAATGCAAGTAAATATGGTTTGAAAAATTTGATAGAATTTGCCGCCTACTGGCTTAATACCTCTGATCTACAAATTAAGATACTAAAGTTTTGATAATTGCGCCATAATCCATTGTTGACTTACGAACAACAGCCACCAATATGGCGGATAAACCACATGCGGAAAAAACACATGACCAGAATAGAAATTGAAAATGAGCACTGATTTATGAATTTTTTATTTGCTGAATATTTTACCTCTGAGAGACTCTTCAAGTTTCCGTTGCTGAAAGTTGGTCAATTTGGATTCGTTCATCATGGCTAAACAGACACAAAAACAATAGCGTTCTGTTAAAAGTTTTGGAAAAAATTCTTTTATACATTGATTGTATGAGAATTGTACGAGAAACTTTTCAGTTTCATGCAAAATTGTTTATTCTGTTGTTATTCTACTTTTTCCCATGCAAAATTGGTGAGTGATCTATAATTGAAAAGTGCTTATAACTCTTCATATTACTTTGATTTAAGCTGAAAACTCTTAAAAATTCAACAAAGCCTATGACAGTTTTTTCTAGCCTTCTTTAGTCCCTCCAAATAAACACAAAAAATCATTTTCTGAGGAGTTTTCAGTCAACCAAATCAGAAAGGGCCTGGAAGTTGCTAAGGTTTATCCAGGGGCTGATTTAGGGGGGATTTGAACGCCTTTTCGTCGGGGAATCGACCTCCTCACAAACCAAAAGTTCCACGTTCCCCCTTTGGTATTTTTCATCAGGGTTGCAAAAAAAAAACACTTTTTGAGTATAAAAAACGTTTTAAACATGTTTTTAACAAAAACAATGAAATTATATGCAGTCTGTGCGCCGTAATTTTACAAGTCGAGTGCTCTTTTCATTTCATTTTCAGTAGGATCGACTCCGAAAAAGTCGGATACAAAAACAAACGCAGCAAATCAAGAATACAGAATAGAAGAATTTTACCGTTTCTCGGCAATTTCGAACCATTCGCGTCGTTCGATACCTCGATCACGAAAACCATCGAGGAGGTTTTTCCCCGAATACAGTTCAGTTAGTCAAAGCACACAAGAAAATCTGCCAATCAGGGGAAAATGTTTTAAACACGAAATCATTCAGTGTTTTAAACATGTTTTAAACAAGACATGTTTTAAACATTGCAACCCTGTTTTTTATGTCATCCATTTTTGAGCAACCTACTCTAGACCTTTTCTAAAGGCGCCTTTGGCACCAATGTGTGCTAATTTTGAAGGGGAGCAAGCGCCGAAAAAACGCAATTTTTTGGTCAAAATTTTCCAAAAAACCCGAAAACAGCATTTTTGGCCTATTTTTTCAAACTGCTTGCGGCGCAGGAAATTTGGTCAAAATAGGGTCGTTATATTGATTTAAGAGAGCTCGGAAAACCATTTTGGTCGACCTAAAATACGTCGACATTTTTGAAAAAATTTTGAAACCCCCTTTCCCCCCCCCCCCCCCTTGAGATAATCCTAGATCCGCCCCGTGGTTTCAATAACAATTCGACTTTAGCTTCATTCAGATTTGTCAGAAAAATTGTTTACGGGAGAAAAGTCTAAGCCCCGATTACAAAACAATTGCTCTCGCAAGTGTAACAAATATCTTTTTCATTGCAAGATTATACAAAATAACTTACTTTTTAAAAGATTGGCAGTTTGTGGACTATAACTGACTTTAGGAGCATCAAAGCAATTTCCTCCAGCTGATACACCACGATATGGTTTGTCCATTTCTAAACTGAGGTATTTATATCTTATTTCATTAAATCTGAAAAAAAAATCATGAAAACGAAGCATCTGGTATAAAATACAGTCAATACGTCTGTCAAGCGCAGGTTGAAAATGGCCATACTTATGTTGCATTGACAAATTCTTGAAACAAATCAATCTAGTCAATGTTTGAATGATCCAGAGAATTGTCGTTTAAAAGGTAACCCTATTGATAGCTGCCATATGGATTACTTAACACTATATTACTTTTAAAAAAAGTCAATTAAAATGGGCCCTTCCGTCATGCGACGGTACGTGCACAAGTTGGATAGGGCATTACCAACGCTATATTGACGAATTGTAAAACTTGAAGAAAAATTCAATTGACTATTTCTGATTGGCAAACAAAACTAATGATTAAAACCAATAATATCAGCATATTTATACTAACAATGACGTCATCGCATACGCAATAAATAGAAGTGACGTCACCACCCACGCAATTTTCCTTTTATGGCAATGACGTCATTCTTTGAATAGAAGTGATGTCAGAAAATTCCAGAATAATAGAGAAAATTCCAGAATTTTCCAATTTAGAAAATCAACCCGCCTTCAAGTACGTCTCCATGACCCTAATCTGACTATTCAGCTCATTGGGCTGATGCGTGTCTTCTTCCATCTTAACGCACCAAATCTTTGCCAACGGCTGTGTTTCCTGTTCGAACGGCTGAAGATCAGTCCTGACTACCACTTTTTGTGGCAACAGACTTATAGAACATTTCGTTACCGCTATTGTTTCCAGATCATCTGCTGCGCTATTTCACATGGTATGAGGTAGCGATAACTCTTTCACCTGGTTTGAGGTAGCGATCACTGTCAGGGTCTTGATATACCTCACTGTTCAGATCCCTTGCTCGAGTCTCCATTAGCAGTGAGAGGATCACTAGCTTTGATAGTTCCGATCCTGAGCTCGAGTTCCTGTCTGAGTAGATGTCGATCCATTGAAGAGTCTGCGATAGAGCCTGTCCCCTTCTCCGGATCAGTTCTGTGCCTTCTTCGCATCCATCTGAACTCCCCGGACAAAACTTTATTCTCCAGGTCCTGTTTCTCATCAGAAACTTTTTCATCTGCATCAGACTCCCCAGACAAACTTCCTTGTCCCGGGTGTTGATCTTGAACTCGCCGGCTCTTCTCACAGTTCGTCTCCCCGGACAGACAATCTTGCACCAGGTTTCGTTCAACCTTCTCACCTTCTTTATCCTGGTCCTCAAAGGTAACAGTTTTTTTTGCGTATCGTTCCCCTGTTCTTTCCGTTCTGAAGTACTGGTTAAAACTGTCCTACAATCCCTCTCGTTTTATTAGTGTTGTCGTCTTGACGGCATGATCTTCACCTTCTCATTGACTGTCAGTGACGCCACCACTCGGGGTCATCTCTGGTCACTATTCTCTCTTAAACTCCACCCAGCATCCGCATCGGTTGCGGTGTGACCTGCACCGTTTTATCCAATAATGAGATGCTGTTAATGTTCATGCGAGAGGGTTCCTGCTGAACCAGGTTCGAGCACAGCAACAGGTCCAAGGGCACAGGGTCCTTCTTGGATAGAATCTTTATCTCGGCTGCTTTCTCTAGAGGTAATTCAGGATGTCCTGGGGTTGGATGTCCAGACTTATCCAACCATCTCGTCAAGGGAAGCGCTTCATAAGTTTCTTTGTCCAGAAACGAGAATCCTTCCTTGATTTCTGCCTGATTGGCTTGCTTCTGTTCTAACCTTTCATAGAACTCGGTTTTTTTGCTGAGGCTGTCAGCGTTCTGCTCGATTATCATGTGGTAGCCATCTAATCTCACTATCCATCTTCCGATATAACTCTGATCCATCGAGTATGTCTTCAACCAGGATAACGCTCTGTTGTCCACGTGTAACTTAAAGGGAGCGCTCCCCAAGTATGCGCGGTACTTTTCCACAAATGTGATTACCGCAAACATTTCTGCTTTTGGTGCACCATATTTCATCTCAGTGTCAATTAACACCTTACTGCCATATGCAATGGGACAGAGAACTTTTCTTCCATTCCATTCCTGCTCCTGATGCAGTATTCCCTACTACTGATGCGTCTGTGTCAAAAACATACATGCCCTTTTCAGTAGACATGCCTAGCACTGGCGCTTCGCACAGTTCCCATTTATGTTCTCGAAGGCCGTTCGAGCTTCATCGCTCCATTCGAACTTCTTTCCTTTGTTCCGCATCAACTTCTGCATGGGATACACCTTGTCTGCATATCCTTTTATGAACTCACGGTAATAATTGGCAAACCCGAGGAAGCTCATAAGCTGTGTGTCCGTTCTGGGAGCCTCTCATGTCAACACAGCTTCTACTGCTTTCGGTTCCGGCCTCACACCATGCCTGTCCACCATTCTTCCTAGATACTTGATCGAATCCCTCAGGATCTAACATTTCGATGGTTTGCATTTTAGGCCTGCTCTGTTCATGCAGTCAAAACCCTCATCGAGCCAATCAATGTGGTCTTCCAGGGCTGCTATTGCTATGACCACGTCATCCACGTAACACACCACATCACAAGATTCCCGTTCTTCTTCGTCACTCTGGTCAAAGCCTGAGCCATCAGTCTTTGAAAATTGGCCGTTGCATTGCACAAGCCGAAGGCCATCCTCTTCCACTGGTACAATCCCAACTCGCATGCGAATCCGGTCTTTTCTCTATCCTTCTTACGCAGAGGGATCTGCCAGAAGGCAGAACCCAAGTCCAATGTGGTGAAGAATTTGGCATCGCAAAGTTTAGAGAGGCTCTCCTCTATCCGCGGTATCGGGTACGCAAATTTTATTGTTACCGCGTTCAAGTAGCGAAAGTCGCAACAAAACCTAAACTGCCCCCTTTCTTCTTCGCCATCACTAATCCGCAAGCCCATGGCAATTTCGAGGGTTCTATCATGTCGTAATCGAGCAACATTTCTATTTCCGCTCGGCACGCTTCCAATTTATGTGGCGTCATTCGTCTTGCACCTTCCCTATGGGCAACGGCGCCTTCCTCAAATTCGATTTTGTGTTCGACGAAGTTACAGCAACCGATATCCGCTCTATGTTTTGAAAATACATCCGCGTTCGGATTTAAAACCGCCCGCAATAAATCAAAATCTCCCTCTCCTATTTTCCCTTTAAATTGTTGTATTTCTGGCAAAACCGGTTTGTCAGTTTCTAGTTGATATGACGAGGGGCACTCCAGAAAATTCGAGCAGCTCGACAAATCTTCGTCCCTTTCGGATTTCAGTGAAAACAGTTTATGAATAGATTTTAATTCATTAGTCTTTTTTAAAATTTTATCTTTATTGGCAAGATAAGGACAGTCTTTCACACTATATCTCTTCAAGTTTTGTGTCTTTTCATAGTCGGTCCTCATCGGCAAACCGTAACCAAGTTTCTTTCCATCCTGGATTGAAACCGTGGTGTCCAGAGTGTTCAATATCATACAGACACACAGTCCTTTTCGAGTTACCGAGAAGCTCCGGCCTAAAATCACTGAACTTTGACTATTTGGATTCGGTACCAAACAAACCTGTTTACTATCACTTAACGAATTTAAATTTCTCAATCTAAAAATTGCTACTACTGCTTGTCCCGGCTGTAGTTTTACCTTTCAATCTAAAAAGATTGGTATCTTATTTTCATCTGTTTTTATTCTATTAATTGGTTTCTTAACATATTTCCGGTCCGGGTTCCTAATCCTTACTAGGCCGTTGTTCAAGTCAATCATCACTTCGAAATTCCTGACAAAATTTCTGCCCAAGATGAATTGGTCGGAGTCATCCAGATTCTCTACTACTGGGAAGCTCATCCAAAGATCCCGTGGAGGAACGTTATTGGTGTTCTTCCGGCTACGTAAATCGCTCCTCGATTGGCCGCTGCCAGTCGGAGATTCGTCGGAATTAGATCTTCCCTGGTGAAGCTCATTCTTTCCTAAGCTTTATCGGCATCACGCTCACTACCGCTCCTGTGTCCAGAAGCCCTGTGACTCCGATTTTCTTTCCGTTGGTGTCGTGCAGATGTGCTGTCACATCTGCTTCGTATCCAATGTGAACAGCGTTTTGCTCCATCATGGCGTCATGGCCTATCCTACGGACTTTGAGTTGTTTTTCAACAAAATAGATCTGTCCTATTTAATCACTGTCTATTATAACATATGTCCCAGTGTAGATGCTAATTCCATCCACGTTCAGCATTTTTGATACGGTCCATAAACGTCCACGTAGCGCCCGTGAAGCTTCTTTATTCGAGGGCCACCCGTTGTTAGTAGTGCTCGCACAGCTCTTGACTCAGTGCGTGGCTCCACCTGCCTCAGATAGTCTGCATATGTGTCCAAATGCATCAAAGTGAACACTGATGGTTCACTCAGATTTCTGATTACCTGGTGTCCCGCTACCGAGATTATCGATGGTATTTTGCTTCCTTGTGGCACCATACCGAACCTCAGCCCGGAGATCACATTTAGTTTCATGCTCAAACTACTTGGTGCTTTCGTTTGCTTAGTTTTTCCTGTAATTTATCATTTTCCAATTCGAGCTTCACCTTTTGTTTGATCTCCTTCGTTACCAATTGCGGCTGGACTCTATTTAGAGCATCCCTCGCGGCTGCCCTATTATCAATCTTGAAGTCATCCGCCGCAGTCACCGGTTCCACTTCACATGTCTCTTCCGTTACCGCCTGCATCTTCTTCGTTGCCAGCTCTTGCGGTTTTTCTTTTCTGCGCGCCTCCGCTTCACTCAATGGGCGAGCCTTGCTGGCTTTCACACCCGATAAAGCTTCCTCATGCCTTGGATGCTTGATGTCTGCTACAGCATCCCAGATTTGCGGACAATCCGATTTAAATTGAGCTTCCAAGTTGCAAAAGAAACATCTCGGGCCGAATTTTGCAATTACTCCTCTCATGAAATCTTCATGGTCAACTTCTGACGCAACTTCGTCCTCGAGGCTAAAGCCGATTGCTTTCATGCCCTGTTTGTAAGTTGGGCATGCTTACAAATGATGGTCCTTCGAACTGCAATTTGCACAAGAGCGCCTCTTGTCCATATCGTACTTCGGTTTATACCAGTTGTTCCCTTGGATTGCTGGTCCGTTGTTAAAATTGCCTTAATTGTTCTTGTAATATCCAGATCTCGATGGAGGCTTCAGCAAAGATATTCTTTTGACTTGAGTCTCAACTCCTCTGGTGTTGGCGCATTGGTTGAGAGTGGTGTGTAATGTGTTGCTAACATTGTTTGAAGTTCATCATTCTTCACATCATCGATGAAATTTGAGGCTACTGCCAGGTTCATCCTTCTGTTTGACTCATCTGGTTGGCTATGCCTTCTCAGCATCTCCAAATCGTCTAGAAACTTGTCTATCGTCTCATCTTCTCGTTGCCTCTGTTTCTCGAACCGCATCATTGCTTGGTTTCCCTGCACCCCTGATCCAAAATGATTTAGCAAGATTTCAAAGATTTTCTCAGCAGTGTCCCGTTGGTATTGCTTTTTGGCCATCACGCAGTTTAGGACTGTCCCTTCCAAGTTACTAGTAAGCGCACTGCATTCTTGCCTTTCTGACAAGTCTTCTTCCTTGAAATGCAGTTTCATCACTTCTATCCAGGTATCAATACAGCCATCAGATTCGTCTTTGTAGCATCTTGGTTTCTTAAAAATCCTTTTGGACTTTTTGCTACGTTCATTGGTTCTAGATAACTTCGTAGGGAATGTCTCCAAAGACCTGTTCAGAGGTTCAAAGGCTGTGACTATTGAGGTAGCCTCTGTTGAATGCCCCTCCTCAGTATCATTGCCCCCTGATAAGGGTTCTGCACTTGGAACTTCCCTTTCGTCCGATTTACTTGGATTGTTTCTTCCTTGGCTCGCATGACTCATCCCTGGGCTCGCATGACTCCTGTTCCTGGAATCACCTCTGCCAGTCACATGTGTGCCTTGCGTCGATCGTTCGTTTGAGGTCTGTCTGTTGCCAGTTGAACTTCCTCTGATGTTTGGGCCTCATGTTCTATTATCCCCTGTGGCATAGCCTGCTGAACGGCCCCTACCTCTAGTGGATCCATATGTCCTTCTCCTATTTTGTTGGTCATTGAAGTTCACCCTCGGCTCCCTGCTCGGTCCTCCCAAATTCGGTCCCCCATCTTTTGGTCCACTCCTGCTGCCTAGTAGCCCGTCCAACTGATGCATGATAGCCTGAGTTCGCCTCTCCATCATCGCATCTATCTTTGTGTCAAGAGTCCCAAGAGTCTGCTCTTGTTGAATTCTCAACTTCTCCATGTCGTCTCTCAATCGTAACTCTCTCTGTTCCGCTTCTCTTGTCATTCGCGACAAGTTCTTCGCCAAGTGTTCATCCGTTCTTTCCTTCAAACGTTTTTCGCTTCTACTAACTTCTTGTCTGTTGCGGTTTATTTCTTCCCGCAGACTTTCTCTCTCGACGTGGACTGCCCTTTCTAGTTCACTCATCCTTATGGACATCTGTTCATTCTGTTCTCCTATGCTGCCCACTATGTTGGTCAAGGCTTCTTCAATTGATACTCCGTTGTCCACTAGTGGCGTCACAAGTGGCGGTGTCACACTGTCGATACCAGTTGGCTTGGTGCTGATCGAGATTCGAGCTTTGATTCTCTGCCTTGACGTCTTTTCATTATCCACCTCTGGATCCGCCGGTGCGTTGCTTAGCCCTGTGTTTCTACTCTTCCCAGTTCGAATTTCCGAATTCGTCTCACAAAGTCTCCTGTCTGGCCTGATGTGTTTGTGGTTTTGCTCATTGTCCTCACTACACCAAATTGGTCCATGGTGCCAGTCCCTCTGTCGGTGTATGCTTCTTTCTCCTGATTCGAACGATTGAGGCTGACTCGAGATCCAAAGTCAACTTGCTCGTCATCGTCCCCTTCTTCCTCCTGGGATTCTCCTACATCGCCTGTACCCGCTCCCATTGTAAATGGAAAGTTGTTTCCGAAAGTGTTCTTCACTCTCTCTGAAAACGATGAGGACGTTGCCTGTTTCTCCGTCACGCCTGCCATCATGGTGTTGTCTGTGGGAGATCTTCTAATTTCCACAATTTCAGTAGAGATGTCGGACAGTTCCGACATCTCCTCTCGGTCCAGTGTCCCGGTGGAAGTGGCAAAATCTTGGCATTGTTCTACCGGAATAGATTCACTCGCCAGCCTTCTGTTTCCTCTCCCCTCCGGTCCATGTGTTTCCTGGCTCTCATCCATGGCCTGGTCCGGATGGACCTCCGTTTCTAGCATTGCTTTTCGCTCTTCTGAGGACTTTTGACTCCTGTCTCAACCATTCTGCCTGAAACCGTCTCTCCATTGTCGGTCCGGGTTCGTGTGATCCTTTCCACAAAAGGGTCGGTCATTGGTTTTCTCTGTTTCTCAGGTATGAATTTCCTGGAGCTATCTCGTAGTTTAGGTATCCTTGACTTGTCAAACCCATCTTTAATTTATCACTTCTTACTGCCTATACACTCAATTCGATTGCTAGTGTCCTTTTAGCCTAACTACTTATAACAATAACACAACACAATAATTTTCAAACGTTTCTATTAGATAGTGACCACGAATCCTTGAATGTTATCATCGTACAGCATGTATACAATTTATTCACAATGATTGTGAAGCTAGCACAGTATGATGATATCAGTCTATTTAAAAGATAGTGTTCTCGCTACCCAATCAAGCACAAATATTATTGATTTAAAACCAAAAATGATGAAAGTTAGAATTTTTTTATGAATAACGTATTTGTTTTGTATTTTTAGTCAGCCGCAATACAATAGTCGAACTTATTTCTAAAGAAAAGCTTTCCCTGCTTGATGATGCACCAAACAGACAAAACTTGAAGGCTGTAATTTTCTCAAGTAGGTGTCTATTGCACCCACAGAGTCCTGTGTTACCTATCTGCCATCGGACTCCCGATCTAGACCTACTAAAATCCTCAGGGCAATAACTTTTCTCAAAAACGTTTTGGATTTCAATCCACACCAATGAGTTACACACTCTTGTTCAATTTAGACTTAGTGTCGCGAATGTCCAAGTTTAGACCTGTCTTGTTTTGGATTGGTTTTTTATAAAAGGCAAGTTACCAGTGCAGTCATTGGTTCCCAATCTATCTCTTAATAACCTAATACCTTTAACTACTTTCTTTTCTGTTGTCTTCTTAAGTCTTGACAAAACAATCCCCCCCCCCCGGATTGACAAGAATAGAACCCCTCCGGCTTGACAAATCAGGACCCCTCCGGATTGGCAAAAACAGGACCGCTCCGGGTTTGTAAAATTGGGACCCCTCCCGATTGGCAAAAATAGGACTCTTTTAGATTGGCTAAATTCTGGAACCCCTCCGAATTGGCAAAAATAAGACCCCTCCGGATTGGGATCCCTCCGGGTTTGTAAAATTAGCTTCTCGGAGACTTTCTAAACTTTCACCCGATACCCTTGCGGATACGTTCTACGATGGTTTTATGCTGTTTTAACTAACTAGGAAGGGTGTTTCGTCTTTCCCTAGACCCTTTCCGGATTGAAGTTAAGCCTCTTATTTGACGATTCACCCTAACGGTGAAGGGTCTTATCGCTAGCCTAGTTTCGACTTGACTAAGGTTTTCTGGTGCCCTTAGCCTTCCCTTTTTGTCTAGAACAGCGTAAAATTGTCTTATTCAACCGTTACTACCTTTTGGTACGGGTGTAAGGGCTTTCCAAAAAAATTATAAAACGTGAAGGGTCTACCTTCCCAAATGGATGAATTTGCTAAAAAAATCTTTAAAAAATTTCACGCTTACTTTTTTGAAAAATAGATGTTTTAATGAGTAAGCTTACTTAATTTTTGATCTAATGGTACCAAGATCAACTAGATCTGTCCAGTAGTTCCTAAGTTATTAACCAATGTCTTTTTTCTAAAGTCAAAAAACTTCTCTCTTATAGATTCCGTCTAACTTTTTTCGCAATTCTGTTCTTTCCGATCTAAAAATTATTGATCCGAGCTCAAAAGGCCTGTACTCTTCTAGTTCAATGCAAAACCCGATCTAGTACGCTCTAGCTGAAAAAATTTGCGTAAAGCTATTTTATTTGGACCCCTCCGCATTGATGAATCCTCTAAATCAAACACGTTAATTTCGATCTCTCTGTAACCCGGAAGTTTATCGGCAAACGGGTTTTAAAACCTGTTGGTTCACTAGTGGACGTTAACCGAACAACAATTTTACTGTCCTAACTCACAAATTTCAAAAAAAAATGTTATTCTATAAAGTTTCGTTTTTTTTTTTCAAAAATCACTGATGTTCGGTTTTTGGTACCCAAATAGTTCCAACCACTTCTGAACTAAACTCAACCGGTTCTACCTAATATACTAGTACAGTTACAATGTAACTCATTAATTTAGCGCTTTTTTCCGTTTCAAAAAAAATCGATTTCTCAAAAAACGCGATTTGATTGGGGGGTCAAATTATCGCTATTTTGACCCTAAAAACCGGTCAGCTTATTGTGTTTTTCACTGAGAAACGATATAGGAGTCTTTATAAGGGCTATATAGACAAAAATACTAGTAATACTATACCCCTCCGGGTTTAATCAATATCCGACTGTCGAGCACTGTCGAGCCCCCCACAGATTACTATCTTACTTTTTGTACCAAAAGGGATACAAAAATTACTAACGATACCAACAGTCGATTGTTGTTGTTGTTGAGCCCCTTCTTGTCACTCCTTGAGCTGCTTGCCGGATCAGTCTTCTTCATTAATCCCGAGACCCTCCGGATTGAGCGCGAATTAGCATAAACGTGCTTAAATACTCAATTAACCGTACAGTACAAGCCTCACAAACGGGCCACAAAAATGATCGTAAATGATCCTGACTGATATGAAAGCATGTACCAACAATATATCTTACAACAACAAACGGGAGGGTCGGATCACATCTCGTTTGGGGGGATGATTTCTAGTGATTTTAAGCTTTTTTACTGTTTTTGGTTTTTTCGGTTATTTTTTTATGTTTTTTGTTTTTCTTGGATACTGTCACAAACCTCTCAGGGAACGAGGGGACGGCCGATCACCCCACCCTTGCTGGAACGTGATCTTTCAGTCTTAACTAGGTTAAAAAGCTATTCAGGGGAATCCAGAAGGCTTCCGCGTTCCGAACTACCCTTCCGCCCCGGCGGTTAGGGCCTATTAAGGGCGTTATTTTGAGCATCCGCTCGGCGCGGAGTGCTCGTTAACGGTTCTGCCGGTCATGATGTTAAAAAAGAGTAACACTCAGGAGCGCCATAAAAACATCTATGTAACATTCGCCCGGAAGTACATATCGACGGAAAATAAAGCTAAGCTATAAAACGACTGGCCAGCGTCTAAACAAAGCTCTACAAAATTTTCACCGTCTCTACCAAAGCCAGTTTATTTGGGGGTCGTTTCAACATCAGGTCGACAAAAACGTTACTGTTCTCCGGCTTCGACCAGAACGCTCAATTTAACTTACTTACATGCGAAATTAGTGAGCTCATGGCTGGGTCACAGTATCCCCAGACTACGAAGTCACTCCTAAAAACAGGGCTACTACTACTTATCATATTACTATTGTTTTTGTTCAGTAGATAAAAATCATCATCTCCATCCGAGATGGATCAACACTTTCCCTCAACTCCTAGCTTCTCATAAACAGAAATTGAATTGAGATGTTATTTGAATTCAATTCAGGGCATGACTAGAGAGCTAGAAGTTCGTATAAATTAGTTTAAGTTCAAGTCTCAAGACCCCTCCGGATTCCTGAATCCGGGGAAATAACACCCTTATTTCCTCTCCGAAAGGCTGAATTCACAATTCCACCGCCCTTCACCGTTAACGTGGAAAATTTTGTAACAATCTGTTGCATTTTTCTATTTCCCGTCGTTGTTTCTCTGGCAACTATCGTTCTTGTTGTGTTTCTTTTTTGGTTTACTTCTAAAAATGGCCATTTCGTCGTTTTTTAGAAATATGACGTCGTCATTCAAAACTTTAAAAATTCAAAATACCAGAATATCTTGACCTTCACAGTTTGCCTAATCGTTCAAATAACGTCGCTAATCTACTAAAACTGCCAATTCTCAAGGTCAGCGGCCATCAATTTGAATTTGCACTTTTGTCCATTCTGGTCGAATGTCCCATTACGGTTCTGAATCCTCCATTTGTAGATGTTAGGTTGATTGCTTCATCGAGCACTTTGCTGTTTTCGACCGGGGTTCGTCTCCAGAAAATTTAGTACTGGTTTGTTCAAACCTTTACTACTGAAATTGAATTTATCTGACTTGATGTCACATCAGCAATAAAGTTCCTCTTTGAAAAGTCCTAGCTCCCGTTTATCATGCTTTTTATGGGTACTGCAACACGTTCGAGGGAAGAAATTGGATTTTGCATCCGCCTTGAAAGAGTCTCTACAGTCATTTTCCTACATTTTTTCTCAAATCGCTCTCTCATTTGGCTGGATACAGTCATATAATTTTTTTCAGCAAGTGCTAAGTAAAGTGAGTCTGTGCTCCAACTCTTCAAATTTTTTACATCACAGAATTTGTCGAAAAAGTTATAGTAGAGCTCCAACATTCTGAATTTGGCATACTGCACTATGAAAAATCCAACAATGATGGATCCTGTGTTCAATGGTTGATTTCGACAACTCCAACTCATACAAATCTTTATCAACTGTATTCAGTCTTTTGAATAAGGGCTAATTGATTGCCTTTCGAGTTTTTTCATCGTTCAGATCTTTTGTGATTTTATGCCTGGATCTATCAAATGATCTGATATCCATAGGATGAATTACCCAAAGATTCATTGTTTCTGCTACAACTCCTGATAGAGGTTTTTCATCTTTATAAAAATCCTTGTTGTTGTAACACTGCAAAAAGCCTTCGAAAACAGTCATTCCATTTTTCTGCCAAAAATCTTGTAAGTAATTGTACTTATCTAAACAAGATGTAGGCACAGTCTTGATTTGAAACTCTTTAGTGCTTGCTGCTCGCCACCCTTCTCATAATCAATAAAGTCTTCGTCTAGAGGATTGTTGTTTCTAAGTTTACTGAAAAATGCTTCATACGGTGGTAAATTGTGAAAATCAAGTTTGTCTGGGTTATCAAACCACCCATATGGAAAGAATCCTTTTGTTTTGCAAGCTTTATAGACTTTGAGAAAAGAGTCCAGAGTAGTTCTCCACCCAGAGATTCCATGAAATTGTACAGCTTCAAACTTGAAAGATAAAAAATCGTTCGCTTTTTTGATGTTTGCTGTTTCTCGTTCTTTATCGCGAATAAAATAAGAGATTGAATCTGACTTGATCAAATTCAATTCATATCTACCGCTGTTAAATCCAAAAACAGCTAAAGTATTTTATTTTTCTCTCCAGATGTTGTTTCAAATCGATGAGTTGACTTTTCTGAATTCGCAAGAATTGTTTTGACAAATCTGCTTCTGCCAAATCTTCAATGCATTCGTCTTCGTACTCAAATTGGTTAGTTGAATAGTTTTTAACACGTTCGTTTAGCTGATCAGAGGTCTTTTTCTTTTTTTCATCTACTCCAGCTACTCCAAGATCTTGAAATTTTTTTTTCTCATCTCTAGCTTACTTTTTTTTAGCCAACAGCTCGAGGTTGGTTACAAAATCAATACTCAACTTATGTGGATTCTTTTTGTACAAAAAGATGGGTTCCTCAATCAAATTCGATGATATAGAGACTGAAACTGGAACATGTTTTCCAATCCAGGTTGTAGTTTGCGTCTCTTTTAGTTCTTCTGCAGGAACACAAATCGGCTCAAAATTGAAAATTTTTAGTTTATTAAAAAGTTTGTTTTCTCGAAGCTCATACACATTCATACACGTCGGTAAACATGTCTCACTCGATCCTTGCTTCTCTGAAGATGTTCGCTGAGAAACTAAGATATTCTGAAGAAAGTGTCACAACTAGGACACGGAAGCTCTTGAAGAAAGAATCAATATCATTTGTGAGAACGATATGATTGTTGAATCTCAGTAATTTGACTGTTCTATCAAATCTTCCAATACTTCGTCGAGCTAATTCTCCTTCATATTCACCTTCTTGAATATATGTAGGAGAAATCGTATATTTAGATGTTTCTTTGCACAACTTCTTCAACAAGCTGTAAGTCTTCTACTGAAACTCCTTGAAATTTTAAGGATCATAACCAGAGTTTGTGATGAGTTCTGTAAAGTATCTAGAAGTGTTAGAGTCAAGATAATTGTGTCCGTTCATGCACATGGTCAACGCGCGGAAAAGACATAAATGGTCTTTGTATGGTTCTTTGTCTTTTTTAGATAAAAGACAGTTAACAGAATGGTTTTTCAGTAAATGTTCGGGTGGGACAGAGTGTGGACATCCCATTGGAATGTTTTTCAGCAAAGCAACAAAAATTGTCACATTTGTGATCAACTTCAACCTCCATTTTGAGTTTTGGCGGTCTTGGGTACATTGTTCCACATTAACAAACTCTTCCACTTTTCCTTGGATTATTATCAAATCCGCTATCGTACACAGTGGGTGGGATCCTTCAAAAAAATTGTTGTTTTTATGGACGTAGAAGTATCGATATTCATCATTTGCAAAATTTCGAAGAACAAAACCCAAAGCAATGTTGATTTTAGCGGCAGAATTGAGCTTGTTGAAGACTTCATCAAGTTTTTTGTTGGTTTTTTTAGTATCTAAATTGGACATTTGGAAGTTAAATACCTTAAGTCTTCCAACCTTCATCTCCGTATCCATCAGAAATTGATGAGAAGCACTAAGTTCCTTCTTCAGTTTTTCACCATCCTCTCCTTTTTCCTCCACAAACTTGTTCAAGTCCGCTACAGTGTCACTAGGTTTTCGTTGCTTAGCTCCTTGTTCCTGTCTCCGATGTTGTTGGAGAGAGTAGTAGCTTGAAAACTCTTGTTAAGAAGAAGAACAAACCATCGACTGCTTCAAACTTGGTTGAGCATGCTTCTTGGCGACATGATAGACCATCTCTTGTTTGTTCTTCTTTTAAAAAGGACAGTTTGGACCCCTATGTTCCACCTGCTTTTCACATCTCTTGCGATGTCTTGCAGCATCAGCTCTCCTGTATTCCTGACCACAGTCCTCACATTTAACTTTCTCGTTTCGCTCAATGGCAGGCATTATTTAAAAATTGGAAAAAACTAAACTGGGTCCTAAGAAATGTTCCAAATTTAAAGCACCAATTGAATAAAAAACTTACTTTTTTTTACGCGAAGCAACGAATTGTAAAACTTGAAATAAAAACAAATTGACTGTTTCTGATCGGCGAACAAAACTAATAATTTAACCCAATAAAATAAGCGTATTATACTAACAATGACGTCATCGCAAACGCATTTTTCTTCTATGGTAAGGACGTCACTCTATAAATAGAAGTGACGTCACCACGTAATATAATATATGTAATAAATATATATTTTAATATATAAAAATTATATATATATATATATATATATATATATATATATATATAATATATATATAGTAACTATGGTAATATATTTAATATATATTTACTATAGTAATAATTATGTTTACTTTCGAACCGATTACTGAATATCAAAGATATTAACTTACTGCTGAATAACACTTGATTAGAAAAGAAATTTAATTTAATCTTGAAAATTTGAAATTAACCAAAATATCGTACGATAAAATATCAAAGACTCTTTTGATTCCTTAACCGATTCCCAAATTTGTAAAAACTCCCCCGCAAAGTCCTTTAATTCTTCATTTCTTTAAAGATTTTCAAAGTTCAAAATTCTGCCTGATCAGGTTTGGAATGAGATTTCCAGAGATTTGCTTTGAAAAATTCATCAATTTCGAGCTATTCTCTCAGATCCACATCAAAATCAAAAAATCTGAATATCTACTCAAAAATCAACATCTTCTCATCATTTATATACAAAAAATTTAATTGACTTGATGAGAAAAATTGCAACAGATAATACTTGTTATATTTTTTTCTTGTGTTATTCATATCGGCGATTTTTCTTTTTTTAAAGCAAACAACTTTTAGTCATTCATTTTTGCAATTTCCTTTGTCTATATGTTTCTTTATTTGGAAGACTTAAGTCCTTAAGAGGTAATTTGTTTTGATTGGGTACGACAACCTAAGATAAATCAACAATTTTTGTGTTTGGAAACGACTTACGGTGTTTCGTCTTTCCCAAGACCCTTTCCGGATTGAAGTTAAGCCTCTTATTTGACGATTCACCCTAACGGTGAAGGGTCTTATCGCTAGCCTAGTTTCGACTTGACTAAGGTTTTCTGGTGCCCTTAGCCTTCCCTTTTTGTCTAGAACAGCGTAAAATTGTCCTATTCAACCGTTACTACCCTTTGGTACGGGTGTAAGGGCTTTCCAAAAAAATTATAAAACGTGAAGGGTCTACCTTCCCGAATGAGTGAATTTGCTAAAAAAATCTTTAAAAAATTTCACGCTTACTTTTTTGAAAAATAGATGTTTTTATGAGTAAGCTTACTTAATTTTTGATCTAATGGTACCAAGATCAACTAGATCTGTCCAGTAGTTCCTAAGTTATTAACCAATGTCTTTTTTCTAAAGTCAAAAAACTTCTCTCTTATAGATTCCGTCTAACTTTTTTCGCAATTCTGTTCTTTCCGATCTAAAAATTATTGATCCGAGCTCAAAAGGCCTGTACTCTTCTAGTTCAATGCAAAACCCGATCTAGTACGCTCTAGCTGAAAAAATTTGCGTAAAGCTATTTTATTTGGACCCCTCCGGATTGATGAATCCTCTAAATCAAACACGTTAATTTCGATCTCTCTGTAACCCGGAAGTTTATCGGCAAACGGGTTTTAAAACCTGTTGGTTCACTAGTGGACGTTAACCGAACAACAATTTTACTGTCCTAACTCACAAATTTCAAAAAAAAATGTTATTCTATAAAGTTTCGTTTTTTTTTTTCAAAATTCACTGATGTTCGGTTTTTGGTACCCAAATAGTTCCAACCACTTCTGAACTAAACTCAACCGGTTCTACCTTATATACTAGTACAGTTACAATGTAACTCATTAATTTAGCGCTTTTTTCCGTTTAAAAAAAAATCGATTTCTCAAAAATCGCGACTTGATTGGGGGGTCAAATTATCGCTATTTTGACCCTAAAAACCGGTCAGCTTATTGTGTTTCTCACTGAGAAACGATATAGGAGTCTTTATAAGGGCTCTATAGACAAAAAAATATTAGTAATACTATACCCATCCGGGCTTAATCAATATCCGACTGTCGAGCACTGTCGAGCCCCCCACAGATTACTATCTTACTTTTTGTACCAAAAGGGATACAAAAATTACTAACGATACCAACAGTCGATTGTTGTTGTTGTTGAGCCCCTTCTTGTCACTCCTTGAGCTGCTTGCCGGATCAGTCTTCTTCACTAATCCCGAGACCCTCCGGATTGAGCGCGAATTAGCATTAACGTGCTTAAATACTCAATTAACCCTACAGTACAAGCCTCACAAACGGGCCACAAAAATGATCGTAAATGATCCTGACTGATATAAAAGCCTGTAACAACATTATATCTTACAACAACAAACCGGAGGGTCGGATCACATCTCGTCTGGGGGGATGATTTTTAGTGATTTTATGCTTTTTTACTGTTTTTGGTTTTTCGGTTATTTTTTTGTTTTTTATTTTTCTTGGGTACTGTCACAAACCTCTCAGGGAACGAGGGGACGGCTGATCCTCCCACCTTTCCTGGAACGTGCATTTTCAGTCTTAACTAGGTTAAAAAGCTATTCAGGGGAATCCAGAAGGCTTCCGCGTTCCGAACTACCCTTCCGCCCCGGCGGTTAGGGCCTATTAAGGGCGTTATTTTGAGCATCCGCTCGGCGCGGAGTGCTCGTTAACGGTTCTGCCGGTCATGATGTTAAAAAAGAGTAACACACAGGAGCGCCATAAAAACATCTATGTAACATTCGCCCGGAAGTACATATCGACGGAAAATAAGGCTAAGCTATAAAACGACTGGCCAGCGTCTAAACAAAGCTCTACATAATTTTCACCGTCCCCCAAAGCCAGTTTATTTGGGGGTCGTTTCAACATCAGGTCGACAAAAACGTTACTGTTCTCCGGCTTCGACCAGAACGCTCAATTTAACTTACTTACATGCAAAATTAGTGAGCTCATGGCTGGGTCACAGTATCCCCAGACCACGAAGTCACTCCTAAAAGCAGGGCTACTACTACTTATTATATTACGATTGTTTTTGTTCAGTAGATAAAAATCATCATCTCCATCGAAGATGGATCAACACTTTCCCTCAACTCCTAGCTTCTCATAAACAGAAATTGAATCGAGATGTTATTTGTATTCAATTCAGGGCATGACTAGGAAGCTAGAAGTTCGTATAAATTAGTTTAAGTTCAAGTCTCAAGACCCCTCCGGATTCCTGAATCCGGGGAAATAACACCCTTATTTCCTCTCCGAAAGGCTGAATTCACAATTCTACCACCCTTCACCGTTAACGTGGAAGATTTTGTAACAATCTGTTGCATTTTTCTATTTCCCGTCGTTGTTTCTCTGGCAACTATCGTTCTTGTTGTGTTTCTTTTTTGTTTTACTTCTAAAAATGGCCATTTCGTCGTTTTTTAGAAATATGACGTCATCATTCAAAATTTTAAAAATTCAAAATACCAGAATATCTTGACCTTCACAGTTTGCCTAATCGTTCAAATAACATCGCTAATCTACTAAAACTGCCAATTCTCAAGGTCAGCGGCCATCAATTTGAGTTTGCACTTTTGTCCATTCTGGTCAAATGTCCCATTACGGTTCTGAATCCTTCATTTGTAGATGTTAGGTTGATTGCTTCATCGAGCACTTTGCTGTTTTCGACCGGGGTCTTCTCCAGAAAATTTAGTACTGGTTTGTTCAAACCTTTACTACTGAAATTGAATTTATCTGGCTTGATGTCACATCAGTAAAAAAGTTCCTCTTTGAAAAGTCCTTGCTCCCGTTTATCATGCTTTTTATGGGTACTGCAACACGTTCGAGGGAAGAAATTGGATTTTGCATCCGCCTTGAAAGAGTATCTACAGTCATTTTCCTACATTTTTTCTCAAATCGCTCTCTCATTTGGCTGGATACAGTCATATAATTTTCTTCAGCAAGTGCTAAGTAAAGTGAGTCTGTGCTCCAACTCTTCAAATTTTTTACATCACAGAATTTGTCGAAAAAGTTATAGTAGAGCTCCAACATTCTGAATTTGGCATACTGCAGTATGAAAAATCCAACAATGATGGATCCTGTGTTCAATGGTTGATTTCGACAACTCCAACTCATACAAATCTTTATCAACTGTATTCAGTCTTTTGAATAAGGGCTAATTGATTGCCTTTCGAGTTTTTTCATCGTTCAGATCTTTTGTGATTTTATGCCTGGATCTATCAAATGATCTGATATCCATAGGATGAATTACCCAAAGATTCATTGTTTCTGCTACAACTCCTGATAGAGGTTTTTCATCTTTATAAAAATCCTTGTTGTTGTAACACTGCAAAAAGCCTTCGAAAACAGTCATTCCATTTTTCTGCCAAGTATCTTGTAAGTAATTGTACTTATCTAAACAAGATGTAGGCACAGTCTTGATTTGAAACTCTTTAGTGCTTGCTGCTCGCCACCCTTCTCATAATCAATAAAGTCTTCGTCTAGAGGATTGTTGTTTCTAAGTTTACTGAAAAATGCTTCATACGGTGGTAAATTGTGAAAATCAAGTTTGTCTGGGTTATCAAACCACCCATATGGAAAGAATGCTTTTGTTTTGCAAGCTTTATAGACTTTGAGAAAAGAGTCCAGAGTAGTTCTCCACCCAGAGATTTCATGAAATTGTACAGCTTCAAACTTGAAAGATAAAAAAATCGTTCGCTTTTTTGATGTTTGCTGTTTCTCGTTCTTTATCGCGAATAAAATAAGGGATTGAATCTGACTTGATCAAATTCAATTCATATCTACCGCTGTTAAATCCAAAAACAGCTAAAGTATTTTATTTTTCTCTCCAGATGTTGTTTCAAATCGATGAGTTGACTTTTCTGAATTCGCAAGAATTGTTTTGACAAATCTGCTTCTGCCAAATCTTCAATGCATTCGTCTTCGTACTCAAATTGGTTAGTTGAATAGTTTTTAACACGTTCGTTTAGCTGATCAGAGGTCTTTTTCTTTTTTTCATCTACTCCAGCTACTCCAAGATCTTGAAATTTTTTTTTCTCATCTCTAGCTTACGTTTTTTTAGCCAACAGCTCGAGGTTGGTTACAAAATCAATACTCAACTTATGTGGATTCTTTTTGTACAAAAAGATGGGTTCCTCAATCAAATTCGATGATATAGAGACTGAAACTGGAACATGTTTTCCAATCCAGGTTGTAGTTTGCGTCTCTTTTAGTTCTTCTGCAGGAACACAAATCGGCTCAAAATTGAAAATTTTTAGTTTATTAAAAAGTTTGTTTTCTCGAAGCTCATACACATTCATACACGTCGGTAAACATGTCTCACTCGATCCTTGCTTCTCTGAAGATGTTCGCTGAGAAACTAAGATATTCTGAAGAAAGTGTCACAACTAGGACACGGAAGCTCTTGAAGAAAGAATCAATATCATTTGTGAGAACGATATGATTGTTGAATCTCAGTAATTTGACTGTTCTATCAAATCTTCCAATACTTCGTCGAGCTAATTCTCCTTCATATTCACCTTCTTGAATATATGTAGGAGAAATCGTATATTTAGATGTTTCTTTGCACAACTTCCTCAACAAGCTGTAAGTCTTCTACTGAAACTCCTTGAAATTTTAAGGATCATAACCAGAGTTTGTTATGAGTTCTGTAAAGTATCTAGAAGTGTTAGAGTCAAGATAATTGTGTCCGTTCATGCACATGGTCAACGCGCGGAAAAGACATAAATGGTCTTTGTATGGTTCTTTGTCTTTTTTAGATAAAAGACAGTTAACAGAATGGTTTTTCAGTAAATGTTCGGGTGGGACAGAGTGTGGACATCCCATTGGAATGTTTTTCAGCAAAGCAACAAAAATTGTCACATTTGTGATCAACTTCAACCTCCATTTTGAGTTTTGGCGGTCTTGGGTACATTGTTCCACATTAACAAACTCTTCCACTTTTCCTTGGATTATTATCAAATCCGCTATCGTACACAGTGGGTGGGATCCTTTAAAAAAATTGTTGTTTTTATGGACGTAGAAGTATCGATATTCATCATTTGCAAAATTTCGAAGAACAAAACCCAAAGCAATGTTGATTTTAGCGGCAGAATTGAGCTTGTTGAAGACTTCATCAAGTTTTTTGTTGGTTTTTTTAGTATCTAAATTGGACATTTGGAAGTTAAATACCTTAAGTCTTCCAACCTTCATCTCCGTATCCATCAGAAATTGATGAGAAGCACTAAGTTCCTTCTTCAGTTTTTCACCATCCTCTCCTTTTTCCTCCACAAACTTGTTCAAGTCCGCTACAGTGTCACTAGGTTTTCGTTGCTTAGCTCCTTGTTCCTGTCTCCGATGTTGTTGGAGAGAGTAGTAGCTTGAAAACTCTTGTTAAGAAGAAGAACAAACCATCGACTGCTTCAAACTTGGTTGAGCATGCTTCTTGGCGACATGATAGACCATCTCTTGTTTGTTCTTCTTTTAAAAAGGACAGTTTGGACCCCTATGTTCCACCTGCTTTTCACATCTCTTGCGATGTCTTGCAGCATCAGCTCTCCTGTATTCCTGACCACAGTCCTCACATTTAACTTTCTCGTTTCGCTCAATGGCAGGCATTATTTAAAAATTGGAAAAAACTAAACTGGGTCCTAAGAAATGTTCCAAATTTTAAAGCAACAATTGAATAAAAAAACTTACTTTTTTTACGCAAAGCAACGAATTGTAAAACTTGAAATAAAAACAAATTGACTGTTTCTGATTGGCGAACAAAACTAATGATTTAACCCAAAAAATAAGCGTATTATACTAACAATGACGTCATCGCAAACGAATTTTTCTTCTATGGTAAGGACGTCACTCTATAAATAGAAGTGACGTCACCACGTAATATAATATATGTAATAAATATATATTTTAATAAATAAAAATTATATCAATATTTATATATATATATATATATATATAGTAACTATAGTAATATATATAATATATATATATATATATATACTATAGTAATAATTATGTTTACTTTCGAACCTAGTACTGAATAGCAAAGATATTAACTTACTGCTGAATAACTCTTGATTAGAAAAGAAATTTTATTTAATCTCGAAAATTTGAAATTAATCAAAATATCGTACGATAAAATATCAAAGATTCTTTTGATTCCTTAACCGATTCCCAAATTCGTAAAAACTCCCCGCAAATTCCTTTAATTCTTCATTTCTTTAAAGATTTTCAAAGTTCAAAATTCTGCATGATCAGTTTTGGAATGAAATTTCCAGAGATTTGCTTTGAAAAATTCATCAATTTCGAGCTATTCTCTCAAATCCACATCAAAATCAAAAAATCTGAATATCTACTCAAAAATCAACATTTTCTCATCATTTATATACAAAAAATTCAATTGACTTCAGATAATACTTGTTATATTTTTTTCTTGTGTTATTCATTTCGGCGATTTTTCTTTTTTTTAAAGCAAACAACTTTTAGTCAGTCATTTTTGCAATTTCCTTTTTCTATATGTTTCTTTATTTGGAAGACTTAAGTCCTTAAGAGGTAATTTGTTTTGATTGGGTACGACAACCTAAGATAAATCAACAATTTTTGTGATTGGAAACGACAATGTGTAAAAAGTACCTTAAGAGGAACTTTGTTTCCGATTGGACACACTTTTTATATAAAAATTCCATAAAAGGAAGCAGAAATTTGATTGGACACAAATACAGACCAAATATGGAAAATCAATTCTGATTGGTTAAACCCACACATTCGAGTTGAAGGTACCCCTCTCTCTTAAATAAAAATCATTTTATTTTCAACTTAATTACCGTGAACTACCTATTTTTTTTAAACTCTATTCCAATCAACTTCAAGTTATTTGCCATCAACCACCTCCCTCTCAACTGTAAATATATCGCTCTTTTTACTCTGTGTCTTTTACTCAACATCTTGCTCAAAATGATCTTCACAGTGCAAAACAGCAACCTTGGTACTCGGTTGAAATTTCGTTTGATCTAGTACAAATCCAAGTGCGAGAAACAGTGACATGGGAAGCAGTGACATCAGCGAGAATTAGACATCCCAATCCAAGTATGGCACATGTTGGAATTGATGCTAAGGGATTTCAGCGAACATCATATGACACAAGTTCCCATCACAGAGAACGAACTTGGAACAATGCAAATGATGGAGGAAGTGTCTGAGCTTGTGAGAATGACAACACTGACACTCTTGACGACTCTAGATATGTGGCTCAACCAGTCGACGATTTCCTTTTTCCTTGGGAAGAGGGATCTGAAGAGAACAGTGTAACCATCGAAGAGGATGAGGGGTTCTCTGAGCCAAGAACTCCAGTCAGCAAACCACCAGGACAACCACCGGTGATGGAGGCAAGACCAGCTTTGCGATCCATTGAGAACTTGTAAAATTTTGAGAACTCAGCTGCTCGACAGCTCTTTGATTCGTAAATAATTTTAAAGAAAGATATGAATGTTGAATCTCAGTAATTTGACTGTTTTGTCATATCTTTCAATACTTCGACGGGCTAATTCTCTTACATATTCACTTTGCTGGATATCGAAATTGTATATAAAGATGTTTCTTTCCACAATTTCCTCAACAACAGGTAAGTCTTCTACTGAAACTCCACGAAAACTTTAAGGATCATTACCAGAGTTCGTTATGAATTCTGTAAAGTATTTAGAAGTGCGAGATTCGAGAATCTTGTGTCCGTTCATGCACATGGACAACGCGCGGAAAAGACATAAATGGTCTTTGTATGGTTTTTTGTCTTTGTTAGATAAAAGACAGTTAACAGAATGGTTTTTAGGTAAACGTTCGTGTAGGACAGCGTGTGGACATCCGATTGGAATGTTTTTCAGCAAAGCAGCAACAATTGTCACATTTGTGATCAGCTTGAACCTCCATTTTGTGTTTTGGCGTTCTTGGGTACATTGTTTCACAATATCAAATACTTCTACTTCTCCTTGGATTGTTATCAAATCCTCTTTTGTACAAAACAAGTGGAATCTTTCAAAAAAAGTGTTGTTTTTATGGGCGTAGAAGTATTGATATTCACCAGTCGCAATATTTTGAAGAACAAAACCCAAAGTAATGTTGATTATAGCGGCAGAATTGAGCTTGTTGAAGACTTCATTAAGTTCCTCGTTGGTTATTTTAGTATCTAACTTGGACATTTGGAAGTTAAATACCTTATTTTTCCCAATATTCATCTCCGTAACCACCAGAAATTGATGACAAGCACTGAATTACACCTGATAAGAAAAGAAATTTTACTTACTCTCGAAAATTTGAAATTAATCAAAATGTCGTACGATAATATATCAAAGAATTTTTTTGTTCCCTAACCGATTCCCAAATTTGTATAAACTCCCCAGCAAAGTTTTTTAATTCTTCGTTTCTTTAAAGATTTTCAAAGTTCAAAATCGTGCTTGATCAGGTTTGGAATAAGAATTCCAGAGATTTGCTTTGAAAAAATTATCAATTTTGAACTATCCTCTCAAATCTACATCAAAATAAAAAAAATATTCATTTTTGCAATTTCCTTTGTGAATATTTTTCTTTATTTGGAAGACCTAAGTCCTTAAGAGGTGATTTTTTTTGATTGGGTACAACAACCTAAGATAAATCAACAATTTGTGTTATTGGAAACGAAAATGTGTAAAAAGTACATAAAGAGGAACTTTGTTTCCGATTGGAAACAAATCTTTTTTATAAAAATTTCATAAAAGGAAGCAGAAAAATGATTGGACACGACTACAGACCAAATCTGGAAAATCAATTCTGATTGGTTAAACCCACACATTCGAGTTGAAAGTACCCCACTCTCTTAACTAAAAACCATTTTATTTTCAACTTAACTACTGTGAACTACCTCTTTTTTCAACTCTAATCAAATTAACTTCAAATTAACTACCATCAACCACCTCCCTCTCAACTGTAAATCAATCGTTCTTTTTGAATCTGTGTCTTTTACTCAATTTATTCCTCCAAATGATCTTCTCAGGGCAAAACAGCAACCTTGGTACTCGGTTGAAATTTCGCCTGATCTAGTTCAAACCAAAGTGCGAGAAACAGTGACACGGGAAGCAGTGACATCAGTGAGAAATGGACCTCCCAATCTAAGTATGGCACATGGTGGAAGTGATGCGAAGGGGTTTCAACGAACATCATATGACACAAGTTCCCATCACAGAGAACCAACTTGGAGCAATGCAAATGATGGAGGAAGTGTCTGAGCTTGTAAGAATGACAATCCTGACACTCTTGACGACTCTAGATATATGGCTCAACCAGTCGACGATTTCCTCTTTCCTTGGGAAGAGGGATCTGCGGAGAACCCAATAACCGTCGAAGAGGATGAGGGTTTCTCTGAGCCAAGAACTCCAGTCAGCGAACCACCAAGACAACCACCGGCGATGGAGGCAAGACCAGTTTTGCGCTCCATTGAGAACTTGTAAAATTTTGAGAACTCAGCTGCTCGACAGCTCTTTGATTCGTTAATAATTTGGTTGTTGTCTTGTGTTTAATAAATTAATTTTCTTTGCATCTATTAATTTTATTTTTAGGAGATAGGAACAAAGAGATAAGGTCATAGAAAAGTTTATTCAAAAACTCTGCACACGGATTAAAACTCAAACTAATTTTGCAATTGGTAAATGTTTTTACAAAGTTTTATTGTAATGATGATAAAAAAAGATTCAATCAATTTTAACATCTCCTAAAAATTTTCACAACATTTTCGCACACAAGTTCAAGAAAATCATAACTGCATCATAACATTTGGATTCATGTCAAAAGCTTTCCGCACCATGGAAAAAGTTTCAAAAAGTTTTCTGCGCACATGTCGAAAAAAATGGCATTTTCAGAAAAATTTCATTAAGTTTTATTTGAAGAAAATTGTAGCAATTTTCTTCCATGTTGAAAATTAAAATTTATGAATTTTTTTTGGTTCGAATCTTGATTATTAAAAAAGTCATTTTTTCATGTATGTTGATCAAAAATAATAAAAAAATAATGTATTAAAATAGGGAATAGCACTTAAAGTCATCAATAATGAAAAAATTTTGGCAATTCTGTAACTTTTTTGTTAGCAATTCTGTTAGAAATTCTGTAGCAAAAGTTGCGCATATGCATAAGAAAAAAGAAGTTAGGTTTTTGCAGGTGTTTTCTAAAAAAAACCATGGAAAAACTTGCTTTTTACACAAAAATTTTATGAAAATTTTGCACGCTTGTTAAACCAAAACAATTTTTGCATCTTGTAAAAAAATTGATTAAAAAAATTGAATAATTTGTTGAAAAAATCAATTCGCAAAAAAATCAAATCGAGTTAATTTTTGCACACGTAATAAAAACAACAGACTTGTTTGTTGGAAAAATTTTTAACTTGAAAAAAAAATAATTTCGACAAGATTTTTATAAACGAATATTCAATTTTTGATACAAAAATTGACACGCTCTCTACTTAAAGAAACATAACCATCAATGAAACAATCAACAATTTTTAACAAATTAGACTCATAACTTAATTTTTGAACTTTTCGAATCCTTTCCAAAAAAGCGGATTCAAAAGTCCGGTTAGACGCAAGCTTCTGAGCAGAACTGAGATAATGTCTTTTGATTTGTTTTCGAAGCAGACGTTTTTTCGCAACACTGGGTAATTTTTCCGGTATTCTACATTTCAAGTTGTGTTCGACAGGACAATTCAATTGATCAAAAACTTCAGCTCTTGATGAAATAATATTGCAAAAAATCTGCATTTATTTAAAGTATAATCACAGTCAACAAAATTTAGTAAGTGAAATGATATTTATCTAATCCTTGCAAAATTTGATCGAGTGATGACCGGATTAACACTAAGTGAATTTTGGAATTTTCCACTGGGCAGAACGATGAATGGTTAGATACAGAGTAGTCTTGGGTGACCACGAACTTTTCATTAAAAATTTCTGAGACAGAGATAAGAAGAGATTTTGCATGTTAAACCGAATAAAAAGTGGGATATGCTTGACACGTAGCAAATGCCATCACCAGTTATTTGTTGAAAACGATTTTTATCTGCATTGAATTGTTTTCATAAAAATTCTAGCATCTATGCAACGTCCATATTTGGTTCACCACCTACTCCTATTCCATATCAGGTAATATTACCTTATTTGAAATGTACTACCGTTAGTCATCTATATTTCTAATTTCTATATCTTTAAAAATATCTTTTTTTTTGAAACATTTATTACTGATCAGTCTCAAATCAAAAATGTATATACAAAAAAGATATCCTTCCAAGCTATATTGAACTTGCTAAACATCAAAAACGAATTGAGAGATTTTCTTGGTTCCAAAAACCTTACAACGGAAAAATTTACTTTGAAACTTGATTCCAATCGCTTAAGAAAAATGAATCGGGACAAATCAAAAAATCCCAGCAAGTCTATCTTGGCAAAACAGAAGGAGAAAGGATATCAGCAATACGGAATAATGTTAATCACGATGCTGAAAACCTTGGACTCGTTCCTCTATTGGAACCCTATTCTGACAAAGACTCAACTATGGAGCATGAACTTGCAAACTGTGATGCAGTGTATGACGTAGCAACATACAAGAAGAGAAGAGTGTGTGTCACAATCAAGAAGTACAGTGTGAACAAGCCACCCTACATTCAGATTCGACTCTTCGCTGCAAAGGAGAACGAAGCCTTGAAGCAAGTTGCCTATATCAACTATACCTAGAACGAATTCAAAGAGCTCGCCCAAGTCTTGGGAGATTTCATGTTTGTTGAGAATTGTAATGTTCAATAATTTTGTTGAGTGATGTTATTATAGTCATGTAATTAAAATATTCATCTTCTTGAACCATTTCTTAAAATTTCTTGGGCTGAGCAGTACGAGTTGGAACTTTGATTTTTCCAGAAATCTTGTTTTGAAGCTTCAAAATAAATTAGGACTTTTCATATCGTCAAATAAAAAGTAACAGAAAACTTTGCTAACTGTTTAGGAATCTCTAACCTTACTAAAATCGGAAGATTTGGATGCAGAATTACAAAATTCTCAACTTGAGTGGACTTCGCATAAAAGAAGACATAAAATTTTTCTAACTTATCGTTTTGATAATAAAAAAATGTATCTTTATAGATTATCGTACAAAACAAAACATTCGGAAAAACAATCAAAAATTTCAGTTAGAAAAAGAGGAGTATGGTAAACTGAATGATTTTATCCCCTCGGTTTTGTCTTATGTAGAAACAATCAAAAAAACTTGTATCGTTATTGACGAATGCAAAGTAGAAAATGAACTTTCAGAAATTGAATGAAAATCTAAGAAATTTTGATTTGATTAAGCATGACTTTTCATCAAAATCAAAAGGAAAAATTTATTTTCTTTAAACCTGTATTGTTTTGGACCCAAACGTAAGTTTGAAAGAAAAGGACCAGATTTCCTTTTTGGAGGTCTAATTGTTTGTTCTTTTTATAAAATTGACAGTTTGGACACCTATGTTCCTCCTGCTTTTTATCATCTCTTGCGATGTCTTGCAGCATCAGCTCTCCTGTATTCCTGACCACAGTCCTCTCATTTAACTTTCTCGTTTCGCTCAAAGGCAAGCATTATTTGAAAATTAAAAAAAGGTAAACTGGGACCTAAGAAATGTTCCAAATTTAAAGCATCAATTGAAAAAAAAACGTAATTTTTTCTTTATGCGAAGCAACGAACTGTAAAACTTGAATTAAAAATAAATTAACTGTTTCTGATCGGCGAACAAAACTAATGATTTAAAATAAAATGAGCGTATTTTACTAACAATGACGTCATCGCAAACGCATTTTTCTTCAATGGTAATGACGTCAATCTATAAATAGAAGTGACTTAACCACCCAAGCAATTTTCTTTCTGCGGTAATGACGTCATTCTATAAATAGAAGTTCCGTCACTACCCACGCAATTTTTCTTTTATGGCCATAATGTCATTCTTTGAATAGAAGTGATGTCACTCGCCACTCAATTTTCCTTTTTTGGTAAAGACGTCATTCTATAAACGGAAGTGACGTCACCACATAATATAAAATATGAAATAAATAAATATGGATGGACCTCCCAATCTAAGTATGGCACATGGTGGAAGTGATGCGAAAGGGTTTCAACGAACATCATATGACACAAGTTCCCATCACAGAGAACCAACTTGGAGCAATGCAAATGATGGAGGAAGT
Organism: Symsagittifera roscoffensis; assembly: GCF_963678635.1. Taxonomy (NCBI): domain Eukaryota; kingdom Metazoa; phylum Xenacoelomorpha; order Acoela; family Convolutidae; genus Symsagittifera; species Symsagittifera roscoffensis. Next base: position 29,720,933 of record NC_087065.1, on the reverse strand, counting down.
GTCTGAGCTTGTAAGAATGACAATCCTGACATTCTTGACGACTCTAGATATGTGGCTCAACCAGTCGACGATTTCCTCTTTCCTTGGGAAGAGGGATCTGCGGAGAACCCAATAACCGTCGAAGAGGATGAGGGTTTCTCTGAGCCAAGAACTCCAGTCAGCGAACCACCAAGACAACCACCGGCGATGGATGCAAGACCAGTTTTGCGCTCCATTGAGAACTTGTAAAATTTTGAGAACTCAGCTGCTCGACAGCTCTTTGATTCGTTAATAATTTGGTTGTTGTCTTGTGTTTAATAATTTAATTTTCTTTGCATCTATTAATTTTATTTTTAGGAGATAGGAACAAAGAGATAAGGTCATAGAAAAGTTTATTCAAAAACTCTGCACACGGATTAAAACTCAAACTAATTTTGCAATTGGTAAATGTTTTTACAAAGTTTTATTGTAATGATGATAAAAAAGATTCAATCAATTTTAACATCTCCTAAAAATTTTCACAACATTTTCGCACACAAGTTTAAGAAAATCATAACTGCATCATAACATTTGGATTCATGTCAAAAGCTTTCCGCACCATGCAAAAAGTTTCAAAAAGTTTTCTGCGCACATGTCGGAAAAAAATGGCATTTTAAGAAAAATTTCATTAAGTTTTATTTGAAGAAAATTATAGCAATTTTCTTCCATGTTGAAAATTAAAATTTATGAATTTTTTTTGGTTCGAATCTTGATTATTAAAAAATAATAAAAAAATAATGTATTAAAATAGGGAATAGCACTTAAAGTCATGAATAATGAAAAAATTTTGGCAATTCTGTAACTTTTTTATTAGCAATTCTGTTAGAAATTCTGTAGCAAAAGTTTGCGCATATGCATAAGAAAAAAGAAGTTAGGTTTTTGCAGGTGTTTTCTAAAAAAACCATGAAAAAACTTGCTTTTTACACAAAAATTTTATGAAAATTTTGCACGCTTGTTAAACCAAAACAATTTTTGCATCTTGTAAAAAAATTGATTAAAAAAATTGAATAATTTGTTGAAAAAATCAATTCGCAAAAAAATCAAATCGAGTTAATTTTTGCACACGTAATAAAAACAACAGACTTGTTTGTTGGAAAAATTTTTAACTTGAAAAAAAAATAATTTCGACAAGATTTTTATAAACGAATATTCAATTTTTGATACAAAAATTGACACGCTCTCTACTTAAAGAAACATAACCATCAATGAAACAATCAACAATTTTTAACAAATTAGACTCATAACTTAATTTTTGAACTTTTCGAATCCTTTCCAAAAAAGCGGATTCAAAAGTCCGGTTAGACGCAAGCTTTTGAGCAGAACTGAGATAATGTCTTTTGATTTGTTTTCGAAGCAGACGTTTTTTCGCAACACTGGGTAATTTTTCCGGTATTCTACATTTCAAGTTGTGTTCGACAGGACAATTCAATTGATCAAAAACTTCAGCTCTTGATGAAATAATATTGCAAAAAGTCTGCATTTATTTAAAGTATAATCACAGTCAACAAATCAACAAAATTTAGTAAGTGAAATGATATTTATCTAATCCTTGCAAAATTTGATCGAGTGATGACCGGATTAACACTAAGTGAATTTTGGAATTTTCCACTGGGCAGAACGATGAATGGTTAGATACAGAGTAGTCTTGGGTGAACACGAACTTTTCATTAAAAATTTCTGAGACAGAGATAAGAAGAGATTTTGCATGTTAAACCGAATAAAAAGTGGGATATGCTTGACACATAGCAAATGCCATCACCAGTTATTTGTTGAAAACGATTTTTATCTGCATTGAATTGTTTTCATAAAAATTCTAGCATCTATGCAACGTCCATATTTGGTTCACCACCTACTCCTATTCCATATCAGGTAATATAACCTTATTTGAAATGTACTACCGTTAGTCATCTATATTTCTAATTTCTATATCTTTAAAAATATCTTTTTTTTGAAAAATTTATTACTGATCAGTCTCAAATCAAAAATGTATATACAAAAAAGATATCCTTCCAAGCTATATTGAACTTGCTAAACATCAAAAACGAATTGAGAGATTTTCTTGGTTCCAAAAACCTTACAACGGAAAAATTTACTTTGAAACTTGATTCCAATCGCTTAAGAAAAATGAATCGGGACAAATCAAAAAATCCCAGCAAGTCTACCTTGGCAAAACAGAAGGAGAAAGGATATCAGCAATACGGAATAATGTTAATCACGATGCTGAAAACCTTGGACTCGTTCCTCTATTGGAACCCTATTCTGACAAAGACTCAACTATGGAGCATGAACTTGCAAACTGTGATGCAGTGTATGACGTAGCAACATACAAGAAGAGAAGAGTGTGTGTCACAATCAAGAAGTACAGTGTGAACAAGCCACCCTACATTCAGATTCGACTCTTCGCTGCAAAGGAGAACGAAGCCTTGAAGCAAGTTGCCTATATCAACTATACCTAGAACGAATTCAAAGAGCTCGCCCAAGTCTTGGGAGATTTCATGTTTGTTGAGAATTGTAATGTTCAATAATTTTGTTGAGTGATGTTATTATAGTCATGTAATTAAAATATTCATCTTCTTGAACCATTTCTTAAAATTTCTTGGGCTGAGCAGTACGAGTTGGAACTTTGATTTTTCCAGAAATCTTGTTTTGAAGCTTCAAAAAAAATTAGGACTTTTCATATCGTCAAATAAAAAGTAACAGAAAACTTTGCTAACTGTTTAGGAATCTCTAACCTTACTAAAATCGGAAGATTTGGATGCAGAATTACAAAATTCTCAACTTGAGTGGACTTCGCATAAAAGAAGACATAAAATTTTTCTAACTTATCGTTTTGATAATAAAAAAAATGTATCTTTATAGATTATCGTACAAAACAAAACATTCGGAAAAACAATCAAAAATTTCAGTTAGAAAAAGAGGAGTATGGTAAACTGAATGATTTTATCCCCTCGGTTTTGTCTTATGTAGAAACAATCAAAAAAACTTGTATCGTTATTGACGAATGCAAAGTAGAAAATGAACTTTCAGAAATTGAATGAAAATCTAAGAAATTTTGATTTGATTAAGCATGACTTTTCATCAAAATCAAAAGGAAAAATTTATTTTTTTTAAACCTGTATTGTTTTGGACCCAAAGTAAGTTTGAAAGAAAAGGACCAGATTTCCTTTTTGGAGGTCTAATTGTTTGTTCTTTTTATAAAATTGACA